>NC_085973.1:1500000-1742557 GCF_910591565.1 Cydia splendana | reverse complement strand
AAGGACATACCCGGGTCCTAACAGATTAAGCGTGATAATTGTTGCGTGTAGCCAAAGGGAAAACCCTACCGTGACATTGAAAAGACAAGACCAAGAGTTGTTATTTTTTTAACTTTCAGGAATATAATACATACAGTATAAGTAAAGTACAGTCACCACACGTGATTGTTATGCCATTTAGGGTTCTTGCTAAATTGGAATTTCTATAGCGTAAGTATTGAACAACCAATTTAGCTAGGACCCTAAATGGCGCAACAATCGCGGAGCGTGATGGTACATGATCCATTTACATACTCTTGATTGTCGATTTTCACATGTTCATGCGTAATAAGCTTAGATATGTGGCTGATATGTCGACTGTACGTGTACACACTCGTCCAGAGCCCCTCGCCGAGTCTCGGCACCGCTCCGATTCAATAGGAGAAGCGCGAGACGAGACAAGGAAGAGCGAAACGAGAAGGGAGCAGCATGTACAAACTCGTCCCTGGTTCTCGGCCTGTCTCGGGGTCTCTCGACGAGTGTGTACAGCCCGCATTATAGGTTTCGTGTTCATGGGCACGTATCAGCACAATTAAAACGTCAACAAATGATTAATTGCATATCATCAACATACAAGCATCAGCTTTAATGAAGTGGAAATGTTGACTCATTAATCCTGTATGATTCGGTCAATTTACGTATTTCGGAAAAACAACCTTATAAATGATATACAACTAAGTACTTGTATTTTACTAGATGTAAAGTGTTAGTATAACTTTTGTCCCTTTTTTTTAGAGGGAAAATGCTTTACGCATACCACCTGGCGCGGGGACGGGCCGGGATGGTTATGTGGGACTCCCTGTTGTGGGCTAATGAGACCCCAGGTTTACCCACTAAAACCCCTCTGTTGCCGCCTCGCTGCTATACGGCGAGGTCCCAGGAACGCCGAAGTACTCTTCCGCAACCTCGCCAGATACTTTTGTCCCCAACTTAACCTTTGTCTGATTTCAGCCCGCAAATGCGAGAACCGCACTCTGTTCCAGAACGGCTTGTGTGCCGGGAACGAGGTAGCTTACATGGGCAACAGTGCCGGCAGTCCTGGCACGTATTACTTCAACACAGCGGCTAGCGCGCCCTTTGGACTGAGGGCAGCTGGCAGTGGCATCAAATAACTGTGACGTACTGTAATAAATGCCTGTTTTTTTACATTGAGTTATCACTACACCTTATAAAACAAAGTCCCCCGCCGCATCTGATAAACTCAAATCCTTATGAACGGATTTTCATGCGGTTTTCACCTATCGATAGAGTGATTCTTGAGGAAGGTTTGTGTATTTGTTAACCCGTGCGAAGCCGGGGCGGGTCGCTAGTTATTACTATAGAGAAATCATACCAAACAATGAAATTGTCGCAATCGCAACCTGTACCACGCGACCAAAACGTCGTAAGCGCCGTGAAATTAATAGCGCTTACGCGTTTAGGTCGCGAGATTCACGCTCCGCTTCGCTTCCTACTATTTGTCGTCCGCCGTCAACAACTCATGGCGCAAAATACTGGTTCTCTGTGCCGATTCTATTCGTAGTAATAATAGTTCAATGTTTTTTCATAACTTATTTTATGTCCCACTGCTGGACAAAGGCCTCCTGGACTAGTCACTGTTTCCTGCATGCTCCCGCCGCTTCAAAATATCGACTTTAATCAGAAACCTTTTGACACTCTTCTTCCTCGCGTTATACCGCCATTATTGCCACGGCTCATGGGAGTCATGGGAGCCTGGGGTCCGCTTGACAAATAATCCCAAGAATTGACGTAGGCACTAGGTTTTACGAAAGCGACTGCCATGTGACCTTCCAACCACTAGGGGAAACTAGGGCTTATTGGGATTAGTCCGGTTTCCTCAAGATGTTTTCCTGCACCGAAAAGCAACTGGTAAATATTTAATGATATTTCGTACATAATACATTCCGAAAAACTCATTGGTACGCGCCGGTGTTTGAACCCGCGACCTCCGGATTGAAAGTCGCACGCTCTTACCGCTAGGCCACCAGCGCTCTAAACGTCTCTTTTGACACTGACAGCTCATCCCATAAAAAAATCCAGATCAAATTCATAACCCGTTAGAACAAGCCTCCAGGCTTGAAGCCTTTCTTTATTTTGTAGTCAGAAAAATATTTGTTGTTGAATTATTTCAGTGAAACATGTCGAAATACTTTGCCGATGGCTGTAGAGCTTCCGGAGAAAGTTTACAAAAGAAATAAACTCTTGAAATGTTTGTATTTGTTAGGAACTTTTCAATTGTGAGTATATTTGAGGTTGAAGACATTTAAGTTTTGTTGCTCTTTTCACGTTTCACGTTTTCTTAAAACGTGCGCGGTATGTTCCGTATTTATAACATTTCAACATTCAACAACATGTACCTAACTAGGTACTGTTGTCGGAGGGCAATCGGAGCTGCTAAAAAAAAGACACAATGCGACTAGGTACCATAAAACCACCTAATTGTAGTCCAGTACTGCAAAAAATGTCATTGTAATAATACGTATTTCACTGTTTGTATTGTAATATGATTTTATCGTATTTTACTTTATTTCATTGCAAAAGCACTATGTGAACTATGTCATGCTTCGACGTGAAAAGGGCTTGCCAGCCTCATATCCCCATCCAGCTTCGCTACGCTCAGCCGTCTATACCAGGGATGTTACGGAGCTCCGGTTCCGTTTCCGTTAAGGCGGAACTTCCGTTTGGTATCCGTATTACACATCCGTTTCTGTTCCGGTTCCGTTATGTTTGAAACGGAAGTTATAACGGATGTCAATGCTTCGCGCGGCGGCGGCGTAAATCAAAAACAAACAGGTTCATACCAGTCATTCGCTCATCGCCCCGCTTGCCACGTGCTACGCTAATTTGTTGTTTGTTTGTATACTTTGTTTTATTCGTGTTATTAAAATTAAAATCGTATGTGTTCTGTTGTGTACTGATTACTGACTGTGTGTAGTGTGTGTGGTGAATGTTAGTGTGTAAAAAAAACTCACAATGAAGCCGAAATCAAGTTCGATTTGGAACTATTTTGATGAAGTTAGTGGGGACACGGCTAAGTGTAAACTTTGTCTGAAGGTTTATTCTAGAAAGGGGAAAACTATTACATCGTTAAAAAGTCAGGCTCCGATTCTGGTTCCGGTTCCGTTTTCGGTTCCGTTTCCGTTTTCGGTTCCGTTTCCGTTTTCGGTTCCGTTAAACTAAATTGAAAACATCTGTTTCCGTTTTAGGTTCCGATAAAACCACATCCGTTACATCCCTGGTCTATACCTAATACCTATACGGCCGGCAAACCTTTCTTTCCCGGCTCTGCAGTAATATACTATTTTTCTTGGGGGAAAAGTATAAAAAGTTAACGCAACTGACTATAATGGATTTTTATGTACAGTCGACGTCAAAAATATGTTTACACTTTTCAACCTTACTCCTTTGTAATAAGGCAAAAAGTGTAAACATATATTTGACGTCGACTGTACCTACGGTATAGAATAATAATTACCCGGACTAAAATAATTGCATGACTGCGTTTTAACTTTTTGAGAGATACAAATTCGGCACTTCCCGTGTTTGAATTACGAACAAAATGTGGGTATTTCCGAGCATTTATAAATACTTTTGTCATAATTATAATTAACTGAGATAAGCGCCAGAGTCAGCTCTTATTTATTTACGAGATACCGTGGGAGTTATATATTCAAATACAACGTTTATCTTGGGTTTATTTATACTTTGTAACAGACTAATATAATAAAACCATTACGTACTATCTCGCAGTTCACCGGTTAACGCCATAGGTGCGTCACACGTACGAAAAATGCAGAAAATCGACGGGAGGCGACGAAATGGCCTACAAGATATACAAGAAAAAATTGAAACCGAAGAAGTGACCTACGATGACCTGTTGTCATCGGCCGGCGAGTTCGGCCTCTATCAAAAGATCTTATTCATATCCACATTTCCCTTCTATGCATTCGGAGTCGTGTCGTATTTCCAACAGCTGTTTATCACTGAAGTGTCGCCGAACCATTGGTGCCATGTTCCCGAGCTAGTGAACCTGACCGCACTGCAGCGGCGAGCGCTGGCTATCCCCGCTGACACAGATGCCAGGTTCGGATACTCGCAGTGCTCAGCGTACGTCGCCAACTGGAGCGACGAGCTGGCTGCCGGCCGCACCACCCCTGACCCCTCATGGCGCACCGAACCCTGCCGTTACGGATGGGAGTTCAACTCCACCGAGATCCCCTATCCGACCATCTCCAGCGAGCTGGGGTGGGTGTGTGACAAGGACAGCTACCAAGCCTCTGCGCAGTCCATCTTCTTCGTCGGCTCCATCGTCGGAGGATTCTTAATTGGCTGGATCGCGGACCGCTACGGCCGGCTCCCCGCCACCGCCGTTTGCAACGTGATCGGGGGCGTCTCTGGCGTCATCACTATCTTCGCAACAAACTTCGTCCAGTTCGCCGTTTGCAGATTCTTCATGGGAATGTCCTGGGACAACTCCATGCTGATGGTGTACCTCTTAGTGCTGGAGTACGTCGCACCAAAATATAGGACGATCATAGCGAATCTGCCCTTTGCCATTTTCTATAGTATTGCAGTTTGTGTTTATCCATGGATAGCCCTCGCTTGCAATAATTGGAAAGTATTTTCTGTGGTCACGTGTACACCGATGATATTCGCGGTGTTGGCACCTTTTGTGATGCCAGAGAGTCCCCGATGGCTTTTGTCAGTCGGACGTGCGGATGACGCGATTAAAAAAATCCAGAGAATTGGTCAAGTTAACAAAAGAGAAGTATCCTCGAAGCTGATCGAAAAATTTAAAACAAGCCTTTCCAAACAGAAAGTAGAGGCGAAGTATGGTGCAGTTGATCTTTTAAAGCGATCTCTTCTTAGGAACATGTTCATCTGCGTATGTATCGGATATATGTGTTGCACGATTACATTCGACTCTTTAATAAGAAGCATAGGGCAGCTAGAGTTCGACTTTTTTGTATCGTTTTCTGTTATTTCTTTTACTGAGTTTCCTTCCTTGGCGCTGGTCTCATTTATCTTAGACTTGACAGGGCGAAAGTGGTTGGCAGTGTCAACGTCCGCTGTCGCTTGTGTGTTCAGTGTGCTGACAGCGTTCTTGGGTGGCGGATTGGCGTCGGTTCTGTGTGCAGTGGTGGCCAGGTTCGCTATCAACATCACTTGCAACACGATCATGCAATGGGCCACTGAGATGCTGCCGACGGCTGTAAGGGGCACGGGAATGTCTATTGTACATATATGTGGGTACGTTGCGACGGTCATTTCGCCTTTCATAGTGTACTTGGAGATCTATTACACGTGGCTGCCCCTCGTGATCGCGGGTGGGGTGGCTGGGTTCGGGGCTGTGATAGTCTTAGATCTTCCAGAAACGGCTTCCAAAGAACTTCCTCACACGTTTGAAGACGCAGAGACTTTGATTAGAAATTCTAAGTTCATTGAAATACCGTGTTTGATGAAAAATAAGAGCCAAGCACAGGGTCATGAGAATGATTCTTTTGAAATGTAGTGTGTCAACATTTTGTCAATGCGTTTTGTATAATATGCAAATGTGGGATAAAAGATGTATGTGGTAGTGGTAGGCAATACGCAAAGTCTCTGTAGGTAGTGTAGGTACTCCTAGGTTTGCCTAGATATTCCTTAGAGTAACCAACTTGAACATCAAACTCTGATACCTACATTAAATGGTCAAGTCGGGGAGAAGAGCAATCTAGTGTAATCTTAATACACAGTGTTTCCTAAGTACCGTAAAATGGGGTGAGTAGGGATTACGAGGGCAGTTGGGGTATAAATATGGGGTGAGGAGGGATAGTAGGGGGGTGAGATGGTATTTTTAGACCAGAGTTATCACAATTTTTTAATTAGGTATTTCAAAGATTTCATTGTTTTTTTCTATGATTTGATCCCAAATATAGTATGTGTTTAAAAGGTCATTGTGTATTTCATTGAATAGTGTGTAACAATAATATACTTAAGTGAATTTCCAAAACTGAGAAATACAATTACATACAAATATATTCCGATACAGCGAGGAAATGCCGCCAACATCATAGACAAATAATTATCTTTGGCCAGCATCCTTGGAACAATGCCTCAAGGGCCTATTTTAGATCTAAGCTACTTTTTAATTTCGTTTGGTAATACCACTGTATATATATCTTGTTTGTACAGTGGAAACTGGATAAGTGGAATCGCAAGGGACCGGCTGTTTAGTTCCGCTTATCCAGGTTTTCCATTTATCCAGTTTTCCACTTAACCAGGTTCAAATAAAACGTTTTCTCACTTACAGAGGCTCTCGCTAACAGAGGTTGTGGATGCTAGTAATGTCGCTTATAGAGGTCACGTATGGTATGATCAAGACTTAAATAAGCATCTTTTATTAAATATGTATGTAGATATGTATGTATTAACAAAAATAGGTATGTAATCCTGACTTTAAAAAAAGCAATACTGTAAATAATCCACAGTACCTACTCGTATACAATTTTTAAAATTACAAAAACAAAATCACTCCTAATATTTATTTATGCAAGAGAAACCAGTATGGTTAAATAAATCAATGTACCGATCTACCGATTGTACTTTAATGCAAAAAAACTGAACGATGTGTGATCTCATACAAAATACGTAGTTAAAACACGAACCATAATGTTAACGCAACAAACTACCCTCCTTGTGACGGTTTATTAAAAATACAAATTTTATAACGCCGAGCTATTCCACTCATAGAGGTTTCGGAGACGGCTGCTTCCAGTTACAGAGGTAAAAATAAGAAATTTTCGAAAAAATGGATTTCGCTTATAGAGGTCCCAAAATTCCACTTATAGAGGTAATTCGTTGCCAAGGGACTGGAACCGAGAACTTGGGTCCACTTAAAGAGGTTTTCCACTAACCCAGGTTCCACTTATCCAGTTTCCACTGTAAATAAATAGTTATTTAAATACAAATAAATTGCTTTTTTTCACCTATGTAGCTATGCATTTTAATAGTAAATAGGTACCTAATATAATATAATATTGGAATCATAAAGCGCTGGTGGCCTAGCGGTAAGAGCGTGCGACTTTCAATCCGGAGGTCGCGGGTTCGAACCCCGGCTCGTACCAATGAGTTTTTCGGAACTTATGTACGAAATGTCATTTGATATTTGCCAGTCGCTTTTCGGTGAAGGAAAACATCGTGAGGAAACCGGACTAATCCCAATAAGGCCTAGTTTCCCCTCTGGGTTGGAAGGTCAGATGGCAGTCGCTTTCGTAAAAACTAGTGCCTACGTCAAATCATGGGATTAGTTGTCAAGCGGACCCCAGGCTCCCATGAGCCGTGGCAAAATGCCGGGATAACGCGAGGAAGAAGAAGAAGATTGGAATCATAAAGCTTTAAACCATAACACAGAATCTAATTAAATATAGTGCTTGTTTAACATTAGGTACTTAATTATGCGTGTAAATAAAGATAAAAGTCATTGCTATGGTTTACCCAGAGCGTAGAATAATAATAATATAATCTGTATTTAAAACTACGTGTCTAAAATGTATTTTTAGGAGAATAGACCGGCTGATACAGTTTTATTTGGCCTGGTCTTCACTACTTACCAAAAGGTTGTCTGGAAGAGATCGCAGTTCAGCGATCAAGGACAAGATCAATTATTTATCAGAAAATTTTGTCTATTTTTCTGAAAAAAGAAGATACCATAGAGAAGATAGAGATCTTATTTTACGGAATAGAATGTATGCGCATATGTTTTTAAAAGTTTTCACTGCAGGATTTCTGAACATTCCCGTTTTATTTCGTGATTCTGTTTTTGGGCGTTTTTTAAATTTGTATTAATAACCTGATTATTAGTAATGCTTTCGTTAAATACCTACCTACCTATATTTTTAATCAATATTGAAATTTAATTTTGGCAAATATTCACTTTAACATTTCCTAACATTATTAAAGTTTTGATTGACGTTTTTATATAAGAAAAAAGTCACTCTCAAGAAATTGAGTCAGAATCGACATTTTTACTCTCAAAATAAAGTAAAATTTTAAATATTCTCTCGCGGCCTATAAAAGTTGAGTTCGGCCATGGTAGGTATATGATGCCTGATGGATGTTTTGTAGGACAGCTAAATTTCATGCACGCCTGTCAGCCTAGAGCCCCAGCATATTCCACCCTGTCAAAATAAATCTTTCACAGGACTTTTAGTAGGGCGGCGGAACAGGTGTTATAGTCTGTCAAACCAAATTTGTCAGTAAATAGGAACAAAAAAACTATACTCATCTTTTTCTTTTGGGTGCTAGTACTAGTGTCAGACAAAGATAGTATGATTCTCTCTATCTATGTTTGAAATGACACAGTCCTTTGACAAACTATATAGGTTACTTTTCGTTCATGTCATCTCGGATACTTATTGATGAATATGGTATGAATTCAATTTGATGTCCAGCCGGCGTATTATGGATGGTTTTATCGACGTGATAAAATAACTGTCACTTTTTAACACCGCGGGATAGAAAGTGATGGACACCGTTTTATCACGCTGTCACGTAGACAAAAACGACCATCATATCCGTAACGAATTACTATGGTAACAACCTAACAACCCCGTATAATCGCGGAATTTTTTTTATCCTCCCATAGAAAATGGACCAGCCAAAATGTATGAAACAGCCAATTTTTTTTTTCGCTATTTCGGGGTTGGTCTTTTGGTTGGTTTTCAAGTAAAAGTTTCTCAGTATAATCCCAAAACCTCCCTCGCAACGGGCGCACTTATTTTTTGCCAACCTGTATATGAGCTGACACGCGCGATAATGGCGGGGGTAAGTTACTGTGACGTAGTTAAAAAATACATTTTTTTTTTTTTTCAGAAAAGTATGGTACATTTTAAACTTATATTAGGTTCGTCAAACTTACGTTTAACGTAGGGTTGCCATACGTCCCGGTACGCCGGGACATGTCCCGGTTTGAAGCACGGTGTCCCGGCGTCCCGGCCGATAAGAAAATTGTCCCGGTTTAAAAATCATAGTTATTTAGTAGGGGGCTGGACTTGGTAAATAATAATATACCTACATTTCTACGTTTCATATGGCCAAAATAAAATAAATGTTTTATGGTACCTACTTTTACCTAATGTCCAATATCAGTTTCTCAGACACAATAATTAGATGATTATGTAAATTATGTTATTTTATAGCTTTTAAAGTCTGTAATGTAGAGCTCGAATTTCAGGCTCCCGAGGGCCTAAAACCTCATCCATGGAACTTCGGCCCTCCAAGTAACTCTTGTACATATGACACATATTATTGTTGAGTAACACTAGCGCTGCTTTCTTACAGCTCGACTTTCGGCGTCGCTTAATTTTTAACAAATATAAAAATTTGTTTCAGAAGCTTGGCCTTTTGCCTCGCATGAAAGCTCACCGCGCTGGTTATAAGTACCCTTCGGGCTTTTTAAGTAATGTGGAGATTTCTGACCTTCAGCCTCACTTTTTACCAAAATTTTTGGTTTGGCTTCCAAATCTCCTCTTCTTCAGCTTAGCCTTTGACCTCGCTGCGCCAAGCTCGGCCTGCGGTTTCGATTTTTAATACAATGGACATTGGTTGGCGTCTATGCTCTAGCTGAGCTTATCCTGAAGCACGGCTTCGACCTCGCATGAAAGCTCGCCTCACTGGAGAACTTCGGATTTTTAGGCCCGGCCTGGCCTTTTTAACACGCTTTCACAATTTTGTCACAAAAAATTTCGCGCTCGCTGCGTTCGCGTTTTTTGCTGGTTGACCCTGAATCCCCTGAATCTACATGGTAGCTTGACTGGTCAATGAATAGTCATTTAAACACATGGAAAATTTATCTCCGAAACTACTGTGCTAAAATTTTAAAAAAAGTCAAAACAAAATAGTTCTTTACCTATCTATGACAGTAAAACCTATTAGAAATGTTCAGTCAAGCGTGAGTCGGACTTAATTATAGACATTTCACTCACGTTTCACATGAAAAAAATACATTGTTACAAATTGTGTAATGTACGGAACCCTTGAAACGCGACGCGAGTCCGACTCGCACTTGGTCGGTTTTCTTTAAATGTCCCGGTCTGAGTCCCCACACTTATGGCAACCCTAGTTTAACGGCGACATGATGCACTCATTTTCAACGTTAGTACCTTAATCTAACTTACATTACTAAGGTTTGTAGGTATTTGTGTTCAGTAGGTACGTTTTTAACAAATCTAGTTGGTTCCTATGCGCTGACAAATTCTACTTTGACAAAATATAAAATGTTGTGCGTGCCCAAGAAATTTCTGTATCGATTTCCTTTGAGTATAGGAGCTGTTGTGTTTGGTGTTATCACGTTAGTAAGTGTCTAAATAAGTAGGTACAGTCGCCATGATTTATCGCAGCGACCAAGGTGCTCACAATATAATGAGCACGCACTCTAACGCCCTAACAATAGAGGCGTGTTCAGATATTTGTGAGCACCTTAGCCGCTCCGATATATCCGATGGCGACTGTACTTAAACTGTACGAATAATAATGAATGCTAAGCCAGCAATTTTAATTAAAAAATGCGTAGATTTAAAAGCTAGTGTCAAGTAGTTCCATAAGTACATATGTACATTTACTGTTCCATTACCGTTAGGGTTTCTAAAAGGTTTTGGGGCGTAAATGTATAATGAGACGTTTTTGTTAATTATGTTATAAAGTCAGAGGTGAATGAACAGCTGTCAATAATTAATTGTTTTACGGGCTGAGTTTTTCATTAGTATATTCCTAACTTCCACAAAATTCTATTTTAATTAACTCTTCAAGCTACATGCTAGAGTTCGTCTAAGCTAACATTGCACCGACCAAAACAGAAATAAGTGAGAGAGTGTCATTAGAAACGTCATATATTCATAGAAGGACATGATCACAGTGACATACTTTGTCATTGCAAGTGACAAGCTAAGTTAGCTTGTAACTCTAACAACCATTTCATTTTTTTCCCCGATCTTGTGTCCCACTGCTGGGCAAAGGCCTACACTTTCTTCCGCCACTCATTACGGTTTGGTGCATGCTCCCGCCACGCGCCAGTCGCTGCAAAAAGCGTCCGTCTAGGTTATCCCGCCATCTCTTTTTAGGGTTCCGTACCCAAAAGGTAAAACGGGACCCTATTACTAAGACTTCGCTGTCCGTCCGTCCGTCCGTCCGTCCGTCTGTCACCAGGCTGTATCTCACGAACCGTGATAGCTAGACAGTTGAAATTTTCACAGATGATGTATTTCTGTTGCCGCTATAACAACAAATACTAAAAACAGAATAAAATAAAGATTTAAATGGGGTTCCCATACAACAAACGTGATTTTTGACCAAAGTTAAGCAACGTCGGGCGTGGTCAGTACTTGCATGGATTTGGGCGGTAGGTGTCAGTTTCGACATAAACCAGTTGAGATTTTGGACAAAATCTGGATAAGTCTGACTCTAACATTGCCAGTATCTCATTGACGGGTGACCGTCTTTTTTTGCATTTTTTTCCGGTTTTGTTTTTTCATTATGGTACGGAACCCTTCGTGCGCGAGTCCGACTCGCACTTGGCCGGTTTTTTAGTCTACCTCTGCCCCGGCAAAACTAACCATTCAATTATATTGGATTTTCCCACTGTAATCTATTTTAAGCTAGGTACCTAATAACTTTCTCGTGTCGTGTTTATCTTCAAGTGCCTCCTGATAATCTGCGCCGTCCTCATGATCTTCCAAATCGTCTTCATCATGGACTGCAAAGCCGACGAATCATGCAAGCTCTTCGCTCTGATCAACTGCTACGCTTACAGCATCACTGGCTTTGTTTACATTCTTGTCATGATCGCTTTGAACTTGTGGTTCTTTGATGGCATTAAAACGGTACTTAATATTATTTATACACGGTGTAACATGAGGAAACCGAATAATTTTAACCACGCATTTCTGAGGTCAAAAGAAGGAAAAAATGTAATATGAGTTTATGTCAATTTCGCCAAAAAAATTTTTTTTTTTTTTCGTTTTATTTTTTCAATTTTTTTAATGTACATAAAAAATAAATATTATTGGTAAACTTGTCACTTAAAATTGATTTTTAAATTTTTTTTCGGTTTTACGTAGTTTTGCAAAGTGTTACTTGTCACTTTTTGACATCTATCAATAAGGACATTTAGACTACGTCCCATAGCAGCAAGATCACCATCAAAAAGGCCTTTTACACTATGTAACAATAAAAAGTTGTTTTTTTTTTTAATTAATATTATCTCTGAAACTAGCCGAATTTCAAAAAAGTTTATAGGACATTTTTGTTCCTAAATATGATCAGGACAACGCTGTTAAAATTATTCGGTTTCCTCGTGTTACACCGTGTATTACATTTTTTGCTTGAATCATTTATTTAGGTATTTATTTATTTTGTTGCACAATACATAGAGTTAGACCATGAAAATTCTGCAACGACTTTGATAGCATGCGCAGTGCAAGTGTTAATTATACGTCATAATTTCATAGAAGTTTGACGTTTAAAATAACACTTGCACTCTTAGAGGATATAAGTAACCAAACGGAGACGCCTTGTCTGTAATTTTCGATACAAAACAGTCTGCCGATTTTTGCGGGGGAAGGGCATGTCAAATGTGGTACGTAACGTAAAAATAGCCACGTCAGATAAACGTCATAAAATACGTATGACCATTGGCCGCCTATTTTCGACTAAGGGGAAGGCCTGTTAATGGCTACTCCGTTTGGTTATATCCTCTAAGCTTGCACAGCGTGTGCTACCAAAACCGTTGTAGAGTTGGTCTAACTCTACATGGTTTTCTATGCCGGTTCTATCACTGTAAATACTGCGTTTTTTTCTAGAGAAAGCCATCAGTGGTGCTAAGCTGGCTCATAGTATATTCAATGTGGCTGGTCTTAGCCTTCGCAATACTGATCGTCTTAATTAGTCTACATGTGTCAGAAGTTCACAATTTTACTAAGGCAGTTTGTGCCTTAGTATTTGGACTTCTTGCTATTGGTAAGTAACGAAAAAACCGGTAAAGTGCGAGTCGGATTCCGTACATTACCCAAATTTTAACAATGTATTTTTTTATGTGGAACGTGAATGAAATGTCTTTAAAAAAACCCGTAGGGGTCGGATCAAAAACTAAGTAATTAAGTCCGACTCACGCTTGACTGCACATTTCTAATAGGTTTTCCTATAGGTAAAGAACTATTATGTGTATTTTTTTTTCAAAATTTTAGACCCAGTAGTTTCAAAGTTGGTACCTCACATAATTTGAGAAAACACCCCGTAGATCTGAAAAGCCATGTCATGATTAGTGGGTAGATTAGTACAAAATAAAGAATTCCCAAAAAGCGATGTGTTTTAAGGGTATTTTAGCATTAAATATTTTACCTGTACAGAAAGATAATGTAGATTTTGCATGTTTAGAGATTAGAATCTAGAACATCAACCTTAATCAATTCAAATAGAAAGAAAAACAATACTAATCTTAGCCAATATTCATGAGTATGGAATTATTCACACAACTTGAGATGATCCAAAACATTATCTCTAAGTTCATGCACATTTCCATATAAATCAAAGGCAATCATAATATACATACTTACTTAAATGTTAATTCCAAATCTCTAACAACATTTGTTTCGGCTTTATTATGTTTACTTATGCCAAACAAAACATACATTAGCCATTCTTATTATGATATAATAATGAATTAATAATTAAATAAATGGTTTGGTGTTCAAAAAATAAGATTATGTAGGCTACGTAAATATTCTAAACAATCTAGACAACAAACAAATAAATGTAAAGTAAGCCTACATACTATTGCATACATACATATGTAATCATACATATTAATAGATAAGATTACAGACTAGGAGCAAATAAAATATATTATGAGCCACAAGAGTAAACAAACCAATTGTAACATAAATGTGTAATGATATGTGTAATAACGAAATAAGTTATAAGTAGGTTCAAGTCGTTATTCAAATGTATTCACGAAGGAATACCTCTGTATTCACAGAAGTTCAGAGTAACGTAAAATAACGGTTAGAAACATTAACTTCATTACGAAAACTACGCAGGCGATTTCACTGTCAAATTTCCTTGAAAAATTGCATGGATCCTCCACTCATTACAAGCTATTATTTAACTTGCCCTGTTAGTTGGTTTGTTATGTAGTTAGTGTGGGTAAAATTTTGAAGCTAATTTTGACCCACTTTGAGCTGAAAACTTTTTTGCATACATATGTAAGTCGGTTGACAACGCAATATTATGGTACCATCGAGCTGATCTGATGATGGAGATAGGAGATGGCCATAGGAATTATGTGACGAAACAACGCAACCTAATATATTGTGTTTGGGGTTTTTAGAATTGTCTCGATGAGAATTAGTTGCCTGTGGTAAAAAAGTACAGTCAGCGATAAAAACTTATACCAAAAATGGTATTATGGCAAGAACTTATTTTATAATTAAGTTATACCTATTTGTATGTATAATTCTAATTGAATGCCGGTTTGTTTCAGCCATACTAGTGTACGGCGTGTTGGTGATATTTGGATTCTGGGTGGAATTGAAAAAGACAAAACATCGGCTATCAACGACTGCATAAAGGGTTTTAACCCTTTGTGCCACCCCACACTAGCGTCTTTCTAGCGTCGGCGTCTAGTCAGCGCTATGGAAAACGTTGCTGTGCAGTTGCGCCAACGTTGCGTCGAGCAGCAGCCATAGTGCTGAGGCCTGAGTGGACGCTCGAGTTGGGCGTGCAGCGGGGCGGGGCGTGCGGCGTGCATGTTAAACAAATGCAAACGTATAGGAGCGGCCTTAGTGCACGCTGCTCAAATCACTTGTGAGCCCGACCACGCTGCACGCCCCGCCGAACGCTTCGCTCCGAGCGTCCACTAAGGCCTTACACACGAGTTGACTAGACGCCGACGCTCGGGAGACGCTAGTGTGGGGTGGTCCTTAGACCGCCATAGACGTCAACTGACGTGCGCGGCTACAGCTCAATATCAACCTTCGTGAATTTGCCACAAGGTTCACAATAACGCGCTATACCTACACGATAGGCGGGGCGTTCAAAGGGTTAACACGTTCACTGCGGCAAGCCAAAACCTTTACCTAAAATGTAGTGCGTTACGAGGCCTAATTCGCCCCGTAGTGGTGTACACTTTGGTGCGTTACGGGTATAAAAGTGCCCCGTACATCCAAGTCTGTTAAAACTGCTATAAAGTCCTGAAATATTTTATTGTATAATTTTTTTTCTGACACATTTAAAGAGTATGAAATTACCTAATTCATGTTCCCTTCGCACGTAGATACGATAAAAACGTATGAAGTTATAGAGAAATTAAAGGACGGGGTTATTTTCTCCCCGTATCGCACTAAAATTGAAAAACTACGGGGCTTAGCAAACCCCGTAACGCACATACTTTGTTTATGTCGATAAATCAATAGTGATGGGAAATAAAACAAACGATATTTTAGCGCTTACTATAGTAATAATTAGTTATCGTTTTTCAGGTTGAAACCTAAAGTTTTAATATTAAAAACGTCACATTCGGACACAACATGTCTGGAGCTGATTGGTGTCAAAATTGATTACTGAGCAACAGTCAACAATACTTAAAATTCAGTGATATGATATGTCGTGCAGCGTATTACTTGTTCTAAATTATACCAATTGTTAACTATATTATTTTTGCAATAACACCATTCTAGCATGCGTCTCAAACGCATTATTTTTAATTTACCGATAAGAAGCAAAGCAATGCTGACTGCACTAGTGACTTTGTGGTCATAACCCCGTACGGGCCAGCTAAAATCTATACGGGGTTCACTGGAACCCGTATCGCACTAGAAGGGAAAATTTGTTCCCTGGTCGGTACGGGGTTCCTGAGACCTCGTTTTATTTGAATATACCACTTGGTTATACTTTTGACAAGAAACTCAAATGTATATTTGTCTTTATCATAGTCATAAAAATATCCAAGATACAGCTTCCGCACCAGCGAGTAATCACGATTTTTTGGTCTCCGCACTGAATGATGACATCGTACGGGGTTCAAAAGCTCCCGTAACGCAGTGAACGTGTTAAGTAATGACCATTTTCAACTATCAATGGGATTCAACTGTGAAAGGTTTTTAAATATGGTGCCAGCATAGGTGTAAAATCTCTTGTATCGGATTCGGCTTAAAGGGCTAACATCCATGCCATATAATTACTAAACAAGTATTTGCTTTGACACTATGCGCAGGATTGTCAGGTACAACCTATGTTGGCCCCATCTGTAAAATACTTCGACCAGGCAACCCCATTGGCTGGTAGATCAGAACACAACGTGTTTCTAAGATTTTGCCCAAATACATTTGGTTATGTTTTAATCAATGCTTGTTACTTATTTATTCTCTTTATTTATTTTTCGTCTTAAGTTAGGTTTGTTATAATATGAATATAAAAGTAAAATATAAAAAAACACTTACAAAACAATAAAAAATACATATAAACACATTATAAAAAACCTAACCTAGGGTGCCGCCGGCGGTCAGGGCCGCAGAGTGAGGAACCGACGTACTATACGCGCCGTGTCCAATATTACCGCCTTCTGCATCTGACCCTTGATCCAACCACCCAGCGAGAGTCTCTCTAGGTGTTGGTCGAGACTCTTCGCTATGAGACCGTTCGCTGACACAACTATCGGAACAATGATCGTCGAATCAACATCCCACATGGCGGTAATCTCGTGAGCTAAGTCTAGGTACTTGCTGGACTTGTCCTTCTCGGCCTTCACGAGATTCTCATCATGGGGGATGGTGACGTCGGCGAGCACGGCCCGGCGCTGCTTACTTATTTATATTATTAAAGGAATTCTCGAAATTACTTAGTCAATTTTTCTTTAGTGTATGACTCGCCCGCCCCGGCTTCGCACGGGTTAACAAATTGTACACCTAAACCTTCCTCAAGAATCACTCTAATGATAGGTGAAAACCTGAAAATCTGTTCAGTAGTTTTTGAGTTTATTGCGAACAAACACACAAACAGACAAACGCGGCGGGGGACTTTGTTTTATAAGGTGTAGTGATATCTATTTCAGTTTATTGGTTATAATTTCTTGAAATCGATCAATTATTATCCATTTTTCATTTCCACGCTCTTGTGAAATAGCCTGTAGTTATTTTACGAGCAATTTTACTGAACCGCCACTTGTCGGTCTACTGAAGCAGAGACGCTTTCCACATTATATTTTCGTACAATGACCCGTCTTTGGCTATCTACTTTTGGCTATGGGGTTGGCAACTGTCAAAGGTTTGCATAGATGTCGCCATCATAGCTTGCCCCTTTTTCTATGAGATTTGGATTAAAGAGCTGGCATCCAAGGCATAAAATTCCATTAAAAAAACAAAAATTTGACACAATTCTATGGATTGACAGGGCAAGCTATGCTGGCGCCATCTGCTAAATACTTCGACCGGCCAACCCCATTGCAAGCGAATAAATATACAGGATGATTCAGGAGACGTGAGCAGGACTTAGACTGCACGTTCCGTAAATTATAAGCAACTGTTTCGTATCAGTATTAGTGAGGTTAACGTTAATTTTCTAGTCGTGTTGAAAAAAAAAGTTATTAATTTATTTACGACATGCATGGTCACCCTACAATTAGAATACTAAACTACCGATATTCTGTGTCAAATTGAATGTCATCACTGTCATCACGGTCTGATTACTTTTGAAAACTCGTATCTCACTCAAGTTTGACAGTTTATTTTCTTCGTAATCAAAATGCTATCATTACGGTTAAAGAGGTTTTATGTTTATTAATTAGGTCTTGTAGTGACCATGATTGTAGTGAAATAAATTTACCATCACCAAAAAGTAAAAAAATAGGAAAAAGTGTGGTTGTTTCACCTAAATACGACGGTGATCGATCAATTATCAGTTACTGAGTGTGCAGGATTAGTCCTGCTCACGTCTCATGAATCACCCTGTATATTGCTGTCCTGCCCATGATGCCGGTTGTCAATGTCACTGTACGAGCTTGACAGCAAAAGGGTTAACCGGGATCAATGCGTATCTTCTAAATGGAACATTTTAGAACTATTGCAACCATCCCTGTTCGAAGTATGGTCACTGAACTTTTAGTATTGACGGCTATAATAGTTATAATATGTTGCGTTTGGAAGATATCTTCAAAAGACGCATTTACCACAAGAGACGCATTTACCCCGGTTGACCCTAATATAACCCGCGAGAAATAAAGATAGTCAATGTTCAAAAATCTAAATGTAGAAAGCGTCTCTTCCTACTTTTATGGGATTGCAATGATAATGAAAGCGGTATATCTTAAATTTTAGTGATCACGGGTTATCCTTTTGGCCAGCATACATCATTTTTGATCATTGGAATAACAACTGTGAAAAAATCAGCTTGATTGACTTAATCAACCGTTTCGGTTTGTTTACAGTCGCTGTTATTAAAAAAATAAACATCATCTAATTTCTCCAACATTTTCCAAACAGTATTAAGATACGAAAAATTAATTCGCAGAGACTACAACAGGGTGTTCGTTAAGATATAACAAAAATCTAACCACAACAGCTATGTAACATCTTTTGACTCTCAAAGGGCTTTGATCGAATCGAACCCTTTGTTATATTATATTACATATCACGAGCTAGTCCATTATTATTCAAAACATCGATTAATTACCGAAAACAATGGATTTCATTATTATGGTCCCTGAATAAAATTTGTTACATGAATGTCTTCATTATCTGATATGAAACGAAGCAAACACAAAAAGTAAAATGAGGCACAAATAAAATATAGGTACAGTCGACGTCAAAGATATGTTTACACTTTTCGCCTTATTACAAAGGAGTAAGGTGCAAAAGTGTAAATGTGTCTTTGACGTCGACTGTACAAACCAAAGATTAATTTTACTGCATTAGATGTGTTAAGTTGAATACAAATTCATATATCGAATGTGTCATTTTGTATGGGATTTTGAGTTTCCAAGACGTCCCGCTTGGCGTGCTGTCCTATATGGACCGCGAGCCACGAACAGATTTCCATGACCAATCGCCTCCCGGGCGATAACTCGTATATTGGTTAACGGCTATGTATGATGATCCCTGATGGACGTCAGCTGGCGCTCCGTTGGTGGGTTGAGGAATGGCAGTCACCGAAACATGTAAAAAAATAAAATAAATTTTGCCATAGCCTCCCGTTTGATACTTTGTCAGAAGATAGTTTAGATGTTATTATAAATAAAAACAACCGTCAGCCGGTTGTATAGCGGTGGAAAGACCGTCAGCTACTTGCATAAACATGTAAAAAATAAGCGTTGTACCTTTTAATTATAGTAATAACTAAATCATGAAACTTTGCATGTAGGATTCAATTCAATTCAATTCGTTTAATACGGTGTAAACGTACATGTCAATAAGATATAAAAATAAAATAAAAAAACACACACACACATCTAAAACTAATTAAACCTAAACTACACACACGTGAATTAATTTAAAGAAAAATTATAAGTACACAATATCAATACCCACAAAATAAATTCTTAAAATAATCATAAAATCAATGTCCATAATATTCATCAACACTATAAAAGGCTTTATCAATTAAATAGTTCTTGAGTTTACTGTTTACAAACATCTCATAAGAAGTTGCCTCTTTGATTTCTGGGCTCAAGCTATTGAATATTTTATCAGGCATTTCAATAAACGCCTTATGGGTTTGCGGACATGATCAACTGACGGTCTTTCCACCGCGATACAACCGGCTGACTATTTTTTTAATTAATGATACCATCCAAACTATCATCTGACAAAGTATCAAGCGGGAGGCGATGACTGACGACATTTGCTCCTGGGCCATGGCCCGCGGTCTAGTACAGTCAACGGTAAAAATATGCGTGTACAAATCATCTCAAAAATATGTCCCATAACTCTTATGTCAGTGAATTAAGAACTATGGGACATATTTTTGAGTAAGTTGTCTACACCCATATTTTTACCGTTGACTGTACAATAATAGACAAAACGCAAACGCAAACGATATCGAATGAAATTTACATAGGGGTTCAGGGTAAAACATTTACAAACTATAATCTCCACCTCGCAGCTCGTTAGCGCTGTAAAGCACATTTTAATTAAGCTTCTCGGATGCTGATTCGCTTAAGCCAATTTCAGCTTTCGAAAAATTTACATTGAAAATGGACCGAGTTACCGGTACCCGATTCTGTTTGAGTAATTTGTTACGGCTTTGATATTGTTTTGATACGACCTTGAAGATCGCTCGCGCTGATTGGTGCGCGTGAAATGCTGGTTTGTATGAAGGAGAATTAGGCATCTCGATCACGGTTATTGGTTGCGCGCGAGAACTGCGACACGTGTCAATGTCATAATATAATGATACCTACCTACGTTTTTTGTGGCATAAACGGTCGTATCTTTTTACAAGATTTTATTCAACTTGCAACCACTTGCAATGTACTATGTACATAATTATGTAGTTATGTTATGGATTATGTATTTAATTTGACCCACTTCCCGACTTCCAATGAAGCTGAAAATTTGCATACATATGTAAGTCGGGTGACAATGCAATATTATGGTACAATCGAGCTGATCTGATGGAGACAGGAGGTGGCCATAGGAACTCTGTGATAAAACAACGCAACCTAATTGTGTTTGGGGTTTTTAGAATTGTCTGTTGCCTGTGGAAAGAAACGTACAGTCAGCAATAAAAGCTTGAACCAAAAAAATTTTGTTTGCCAAAAACTTATTTTTACGTCAACTTACAAGTTTTATATCTTCAAGAGACTGTAGACTTGAGTACATATATGGTTTTAATTTCAACTCAATACCTCCACGCGTTCCCGAGTTAAAGGACAGACAGACAACAAATAGTGATCCTGTAAAAGGGTTCCGTTTTTTCCTTTTGAGGTACGGAACCCTTAAAAGGCATTTTTTACCATTGCGTAATATGGCTTATTAATTAGGGATTTGCTGGCTCATAAGGAATACTACGTCACGGTATAAAAACACATAAACGATATAAATTTCATATTGCGCCTCTGGGGGCCGATTTTTGAATTTCGACCACTCGATTTCGTGTATTTCGTTAAATAATATCTCCACTACTAGGCATTTAAATTCTACTAATAGAATTTAAATCGAGTGGTCAATACCAACCTTCCCCCCCTGCCCCCTGGGGGCCGATTTTTGAATTTCGATCGCTCGTTTTCGTCACTCGAAAATCGGTGGAAAACGGCGAAATGCTAATTTTTTAAATACGAGCGATCGAAATTTGGAATCTATTGGTATTGACCACTCGATTTCAATTCTATTAGTAGAATTTAAATGCCTAGTAGTGGAGATATTATTTAACGAAATCGAGTGGTCGGAATTCAAAAATCGGCCCCCAGAGCTTAAAATTGGAAAGGGCAAAAAGTTGAACTGATTTCAAAGTTCTTTGACAAATCCAGTTTTTCCAGTTCAATTGGAAAAGTTTGAGCTACAGTGAGTGCCATTTTCCATTTAGTGCTTTGCGTGTGTACGAGTAGAACCAAAGATAAATTGCTAGTATAAGATGTGTAAAGTTTAGTGAAGTAAAAGTCGAAATTGTTAGCAAGGAGGTGGCTCCGTTAGGCGCCTTAATGTTTTGTGATTAGTGAGTTGTCGAATGGCAACTTTTGCCAACAAGAACTAACTTAATACTAAATGTTAAATATTTTCAAAATTGCTTTCTTGGGGTTAGATATGAGGATATTAGGTATTATTTGAGGTATATTTTATAAAAAATATTTGAACGGTATTGTATCTGGAGAGGCCAAACTTGTTTTTAAAATTATTTTCATTCTAATTATAAACTGACAGATGTAAAGATATGCCATATATATAGAATCGGCTTAAAAAGCCCTTTCATTTGCTACACACGATAGGTTTCTGGACATTTTTTTTTCCTACAAAAAAAGATGACGTCATAACTCCTCTCCTTTTAGATTTTTTTTTTGATGCTACGGGTCAAATTGATTCAAATGGCCTAAAGATCAATCGTAGGTACACTTTTTCATACTTTTTACACCATTTGCAGCATTTTACTGAATTTCTGGGTGTACCGCTTAGGACTATCTAATATTCTTGCAAAATAGAGCCAATCGCTGCATTTTACTTAAAAAAAAAATTACACTCTAATTATTTTGCATATAAAGCCATATATATCATTTTGTAAAGCTGTTACAGAATGGTGATAAACCTGAAATTAAGCTACTGAAACATATGAATCAGTCAATTACATGCATCAAAATATAAATTCAAAATATTTAATAATACATTTCACTCTCTGCAATATTGCTGACAACATCCAAATTGTTCAGCTTCCATTATTCATTTAATTTGATTCGTACATAATATAATTTATATCTACATGAATTCAGTTCCAAGTTATTGAATTTAACCACCCTTTCTGATTGTACAAAATTAAGCACAGTTGGGTCAAAAACAAAACTGTGTTCGCGTCTTTCCTGTAGACATACACAAGTTATTAATTGCCCAGAGGAGAGAAAAATGTACAGTTCGCGCGAACTGTACATTTTTCTCCTTGCTGTGGGCAATAGTTAACAGCTTGTGGGCATGTAAGTAATGATTTTATCACAGTTCTCTGAATAAAAGGAGGACCTTTTCACGTGGATAAGGGTTAAATAAGAAAATTAACCTTTATAGCCCTTAACTCTTGTGTATGTCTACAGGAAAGACGCGAACACAGTTTTGTTTTTGACCCAGTTATGCCCATCATATAAGTTTTAAAGAAGCTTAACTAACTTAAGCTTAAAGAATACAAATTTAAAGCCCCAACTAAAACTAAGTATTGTATTGTAGTTCGGGCGATTTTCCGCAACTCGACGACTTGCGCCTGTTTTGCGTGATAAAACTAAGTAATTTAAATTAAATAAATATTTTTATTGTGCAATCTTTCTTTTGTGGTGAATATTTATTACATTTATTAATTTTATTTTATACGGTTAAAAATTAAATTATCAAGCATTTCAAGAATCAAGCATTTTATTCGTGGTAAACTTAAAGCTAAGATTACTTACATACAAAAGTATAACTAAAACTACAGATATTAATAAAATTGGTAAGTTCGTATAAGATGAAAAAAGTCTAAGGAAAAAACGTGCCTCGGAAATCAAGAAAAAGTCATTCTCGGATAGATGGCGCACACACCTTTTGCCTATGCTCGGCTAGATGGCGTGACGACACCGTTCATATTTAACAATTTTAACACATAGATATCAGTGAATGAACATGGGTCAAAATGATATAAAAATAATAAAATAATTTATCCATATATATACGTTTTTTTGATAATTTAATACGTTTTCATTTTGAGTTTTAGTCGTGTGTCGATACTGTCGATAGATGGCAGTTAATTTACTACAAAATTTACTATGACAGGACCCCTCTATACTATCTATTCTCTTTGATTATAGCACTAAACCTTGCTATGACAAAGCAACTTTGAAGTGATTTGCTTGAGATTTATTACCTTTATTATGCGCTGCAATTTTACCGGTACCCAGGGATTAAGGAAAACATCCTTTTGTGTTTAACTTTTTCACCGGCTTTATTATATTTACCTAATAAAGCGTTGTGTATTCGCTGCTTACCTTGAAACATAATAGCCACTAGGTACCTACTAAAAAATGTAAAGGACATCTTAAGAAGAATGCTCAGGGTGATTCCCATCTCTCACCACCATCTCAAAACAGAGATTAAAGAGGATTTTTTAAAAGTAAGTCAGCCAGGAAATGACGACATTTTCTTGGCTTCGACGACGGGGCAGCTCTACCCAACTTAGAACCCAATAAACCAACGTGGACCTAACTTACCTGCTTGGCTTAGGTACTGTTTCTTTTTCATGTTTAACTTGTCTCCCAATAAATGAGCCCCTGTTGTTTGTTTTAAACTTAACTTTTAATCAACTTCCTGGTGTTGTCAGGGATTTATGCCACGGCTCATGAGAGACACTATTTTTACGGAAGCAAATGCCATCTGATCTCCCATTCCAGTGGGGAATCTAGTACTTTTAGGGATAGTCCGGTTTCCTCACGATGTTTTCCTTCACCGAAAAGCGGTTGGTAAATATCAAATAACAATATCGAAAAACTCATTAGTACGAGCCGGGGTTCCCGGAGACCTCCGAATTGAAAGATAAGATAAAGATAAAAAATAGTTTATTCAAGTTAAAGTTAAAGTTAAGTTAAAGCTGCATGCTCTTACCGCTAAGCTACCAGCGCTTCTCCAGCGAAATTCATTTTAATGTAACTAAAAAACAAGTATAGCCACGCGAAAGCAGTATAACGTAATATGTTTAATAACACTTAAGGATGACTCACGTTAGACCGGGCCGTGTCCGGGCCGGAGCTTCCGCCGCTTACTTTTCTATGATATATGTATATATGACTAATTCTTTCGCCGTCCAGGCTAGTCGTCTTTGGAATTCTCTCCCTCTAAATATTAGACAAGCTCCTAGTAAGTTTTCTTTTAAGCGGTTGTTCCAGGCTAATCGTCTTTGGAATTCTCTCCCTCTAAATATTAGACATGCTCTTAGTAAGTTTTCTTTTAAGCGGTTGTTCCAGGCTAGTCGTCTTTGGAATTCTCTGCCTCTAAGGGCCACCCCACATCTAGCGTCTTTCGAGCGTCGGCGTCTCGTCGGCGTCTACAACTCTATGGCCCAACGTCGACGCGACGTCGACGCAACTGCGCAGCGACGTCATTTTCCATAGCGCTGACCGACGCCGACGCTCGAAAGACGCCAGATGTGGGGTGGCCCTAAATATTAGACAAGCTCCTAGTAAGTTTTCTTTTAAGCGGTTGTTCCAGGCTAGTCGTCTTTGGAATTCTCTCCCTCTAAATATTAGACAAGCTCCTAGTAAGTTTTCTTTTAATCTTTTGGACGCCAATGACCGATATATCCGCACCGCAGGTTCAACGCCAAAGACCGATTAATCGGTCACAGACCACAGAGCAACATAGACCTAAGTACATATGCATAAAGTTCAATTTCAGTTTTGACACTTCGGTGACGTGGCGTCTGAGTGACAGCTTTTGTGTTTGACACGGCGTCGAAAAGGTTAAGCGGTTGTTGCGTAAGCATTTGCTAAAACAAGAGTTCGAATAATATCCATCATTATTATATGTATATTATAGTTTATCCATCATTATTATAGTATGTATTGTATAAATATGTAGTAGTTTATATATATTTTATTTATTTATGTAGTTTATATGTATAGTTTGCTTTTTTTTATTCGCTGAATAGGTATATTTCTCTCTCTGCACCAATTGTAGATGTCGGTTTTGCCCTATGGTTGACTGGTAGAGAATGCCATTTGGCATTATGTCCGCCATTTGTACATTTTTGTATATACTTTGTGCAATAAAGTTGAAATAAATAAATAAATATGACAGGCGATCACGTGATGCTTTCCATAGAAAACGATGCGCTAGAAGCTCCGGCCCGGACACGGTCTAACGTGAGTCATCCTTTATTAAGCTGCTTGAGTCTCTCCTTCGGCCCTTTTCAAGTTTTTCAAATATAATAGCGTTTAGTTACCTACCTGTGTTACTGCTTTCATCTCGAGATCTTTAATTATTAATGGCTTAGCTCTTGTTAGATGTAGCGTCATTTTACTGCGTGATATCGAAAAATTAAAAAATACGCAAACATAAGTTAATTATTTAATTAATTATTAATAAGCAGTGGTAGCTTATTGGATCGACGTCCAACTGTCAATCCGAAGGCCGTGGGTTCAAATCCTGGCTCGTACCAATGAGTTATTTCGAACTTGTCAGTTCAATATCATGGACAAATTTAGATGAAGGCAAAAAGAAGGAGTATTTTGTTCAATTTATCGGCTGTTTTCAATTCTTTCTGTAATTGCTGCATTTAGATTATTTTTCAAGTGATTTTATTAATTAAAAAGTTTAAGCTTTAGTATTTTTGATCATTTTCAAGGCAGTTTACTGAAATGAAACACAAATCAGTTTATAATAATTTATTCATGCAAAATGTATTTAAAAAAATTGGCTGTGTCATACATTTTGACTGATCTGATCTAATGTTGATATTTGTATTGGTGAGTCTATTTTTTTCGCGATTTCGATATTGGTTCAACGGTAAAACTTGTTTAATATGACCTACACGTTCACCCCGTAACTGGGAAAAAAAATCCCAGTAGTTACCACTGGTAACAACTTGGTACCTAGTGGGAATAACCCGGGCTGTCTCACGTTTCAGAAACAATACCCAGGACTCTATTGAAATAATTCAGAATTATCATGAAACAGCTTTACACAAACTTTGCTCTAAAACAAATGGTCCAGCAACAGGTGTTAGTTATATAAAGGGGCGGGAAGCCGATACGAGCTAGTCCCGCGGCAGCCTCCGACGGGGGTGGTTCTCGCGCGTCAAGATTGTGTCTGTACCGAGTCTTTACGTAACTGAACCCGAAAGTTAGGATTTAATGTGATTGGACTGATGTGGTAAGAGGGTTTTAGTTAACTTGCTAATTAATTAGGGGAGACTTGGTCCCATAAATTATAAAGTTATGTTAAACGAGCGTCGACCCGCGATTTGATCAAAAGTATCCTAAGTCCTTTCCCGGGCCTAAAACTTCTACTTTAACCTCAACATTTATTCAGCAAATAGGCCACAATGGCACTTTTACACGTCAACATGAAATTTACATACCTACAATAAAAAAAAACACATCAAAAATTATAACTACCTAACTATGTATGTCTTTTCCAAATTTTATCTAAATCGATTCAGAGGCCTACCAGATGTGTGTGAATCTTTCCAGTCCTTCCCTTAATGCTTTACCAAGGTGTTTACCTTGGGTTAGCATATAGCAACATCTATTATACCCGTAACAATGTTACTTAAGTTTATTTTTGAAAAATATTAACATTTTCCTTTAAGATTTTAGTCTCAAATGTCAAAATCATATTATATCACATTTTTCTTATCTGTGTCTCAAGTACTGAAAAATGTATCACGCCTGTAAGAGTGCTGAGGGGCCCACTGATTAACAGTCCGCCGGATGGTGTCGGCCTGTCAGTTAGAACAAAATTTTGACAGTTCCGAACAACTGACAGGCCGATACCGTCCGGCGGACTGTTAATCAGTCGGCCCCTTAAAAAAGACGATGGGCAGATTTGTATGGACTCTGGCCTAGAAACCAATAATGACAAGCCATATATCATTGGAAATTTATTTATTTCATTTAATTTATTTTATGGCTAATTATATTACAATAAAATTGCAGTAGCAACCAAAAAAAAGTTACTAACTAGAGCTTATAATGAGAAGAAGCTTAAGACGAAACAGGAGCTGAGTTTTAAATATTTTAGGTAAATATACCCGTCTCGCTAACGGAAGCGGCACCTAAAAGTAGTGCCATAAGGACAAGGCGAAAAATCCTGCGTAAAAATCTCAAAAATCGAGGTTTCGTACTCCTCTGTTTCCTCCTCCAAAACTTAACCAATCGTAACCAAATTTGTAAATCTAAATGATTATGAAATTATCTGTGTCGGACCGTTTTGCTTTTTTGGCTAATTTATATCAGTTTTGAATGCCACGCCTCTCATTGCGGCATAGTCAATTAGGCCATTTTGGCCATTTTTGAAGGGCTCTAGCGCCTTAAAAAACAAAAATATCAAAAAAAGCAAAACGGTCCGACACAGATATTGACAATATTAATCTGTGTTGAAAAAATCATTGCTCTAGCTTCAAAAACCACGGAGGAAAACGAGGAGTACGTTTGTATGGAGAAATGACCACTCCCGTTGGCTCTTAATTTAAGGTTTAGCAGCAATTACATGTTAGGTATTATATTTCCGGTATCCTATGTATTATGACCGATAAAACAAAACATAATATATGAAAATTATAGTTTCTTCATCCTTTTAACGATTACCAAAACTAATCCGAAACTTCCACATGTGAGAAAAAAATAGTTATTTACGATACAAGTGCGGAAAAGAGGAAATTCGAATTGCGAATGCGAATTACCTATTCGCACGTGTATCGTACAACGTTTTACAGTACATATGGCCCTTTAAACTTTTGACATCGCACTAAAAGTGCTATTTTACGCACTAGTGCGGGAAAATAGGACCATATGTACTGTAAAAGTACTTTTTCACTTCTCATGCTCAAAAAGTGCACCTTTATGTCGTGCGTAGACGACATAAAATCGCATGTTATGCTCTAGAGCATAAAAGTAAATTTTTCTTCTAAGACTAAGGTAATCGGTCTCAAAAGCCAAACAGTTAAAACATATTGCACAATTTTACTGAGCAATAAAATTGTGTAGATGAGAAAACTTGTTAAGTATATTTATTTATTTATTTAATCTTTATTGCACAAAAGAAAACCTTATAGTACAAAAGGCGGACTGACAGGCGAACGCGAGGGAGGCGATATTATTTTATTTTTGCTACAATTTATTAGAAATCCGTATTTTCTGTCATTAAATTTAGTAAATCACATAAAATAGGAGTCGATTATCGTTCACAAAAATGCTCCGAAATGTTTGACTTGGCAGAAAACCAAGCGTCTGAAACTCTGATCACATATAGAAAATAAAAAAAAAATATTAAAAAGTAAGTTGGCGGGAATTGGTTATGTATTATGTTCTTTCGCTTTACGACAATTTCGTGGTGTAAATTGCCGTGAAAAATATAATTATTTTCCTCGCAATCGAAGTGAAAAGCAGAGTGTACAACAAGGGCATAAATGTCCATTTTTACCCGAGGCAATTTTTTTTTCGCTTCGCTCAGACCAAAATAGTAGGCGAGGGTAAAAATGGGTCCCTTTAAACCCTTGTTGTACAATCTACTATTTTACTATTACATTAATAACATTATATACGGCAGTACTATTTTACCACGTCCCAATAATATTTAGGGAAAATATTAATCTCGGTTAATTGTATCATGTCATGTGACAACCTCACAACTTGCGCGATTAATTTAATGGATGTGTCATTTAATTAACGATTTGTGTGGATTCATATTTTTCTTTAAACCTATTTAAGCATGCGAACTTGTGAATACGTAGGATATGTTACATTTTTTTATTTATTTTTTGATTCATAAACAATCTTCATTTATTTAAAATATAAGTCTTAAGTGTCAGAGTTTACAATACAATACAATACAAATCTTACAATCTACAATATAATACAATACAAATCCAAAAATTTAAAATTACTAATGTCTTAACCTAAACTAACAACTAACAAAACTAAAACTATTCACAAAATTCGTTCCGAGTCCCTCCAGAAGCAAAGGAGCCCATCACGCTCGCCGCGTTGCCACGTTGCACCGCGATGGACAACCTTTGCATAAGGAACGACCCGGAGCGAGGGTCATGACCACCCTCTCTCAAACGCCTGCCCACTTCCCCAATAAAAGACTTGGCCTCGGCACACCAACAGCCAGCGGTTTCCACGGCAAGAGGGACAAACAGGTAGTTCGCCAACACCGCATACTTTTGCCGCTTTCGAGCCGCCGCTAACTCAGCCGCTGAAAAGGAATGATCATTGGAAAGGGTTTTTTTAAATTCTACAACTTTTTGTATGGCGGGAAATCTCGAATCGCTGTGTGAAAAAAGTTATGGCAAGATAAAATAAACATTCCATCACTAAGATTATTTTTATTGTTATAGGGTTTCAGTTCTGTACAACGATTTTTAAACGTTTTTTAACAAAATACACATAAGAAAATAACTAAATATCGATATACCAATTAAACAATCACTGCTATTTTGCAGGTGTTCACGGAAGACCAGCGTCAGGTACTACTCCAGTAGGACCCGGCATTATGCTGAGTGTTCACCTTTTTCAGTGTAGTTACAGTGTACAAGTTATAAGTCATTTTTTTTTCCTTCTGTGTATGTATTGTATAACTGTGTACTTATACTGAAATAAATGGTATTATATTCTATTCTATTCTATTCTAAACATAAGGTGCGTCAATTATGAACTGTCTTAAGTGCCCAGCTGGAGGATAAAACCTACACAGTAACGTTTTAGCCCAAACTACTTTTATGCCTCGATAACTTTTTTCACACAAAGATTTCGGACTACCTGTCATAGTAAAAGTTTTAGAACTTAGAATAAGCTATCCAGTATCGCTTGTCCTTATTGGTCATATAGGCCAATTAGCCCACCCTCCATAGCTTTTGATTTTCTTAACTTTGCAATGTCTACAAGAAAGAGGCGGACGAGTTAAGCATACTATAAAATGTGTATGATCCAATTGGAGAAATTGTAAGAAAGTATAAAGAGAACGAAAACATTTCTAGATACTCAAACACACTTACGTAAGTAAATAACTCATTGAACTTGAATTTCCAATGCAGAGACCCTCGGGTAGGGTTAGAATAGGGGAAAAGTCTCATTGTAAATTAAAGGCTATATTATTTTGTGGACACTTGAAAGGAAAACTCGAAATTACTTATAATTAGAGTAAAACAATAATTTCACAAATTTTGCAATCCGTAGGTACTAACGGCTCGATTCGGGAAATGAATTAGAGACTCACTAGATATGAAATAGTAAAGATATATGACGTTCCACTGCAAAAGGTACCTTCTGGCGGCTGACGCCTCGATTCGGGAAAAGAATTAGAGATTCACTAGATATGAAATAGTGAAGAATAGAATAGAATAGAATAGATTTATTCGTGAGCACAAACAATCGGTACAATACATTACATTATATAAAAGAAAACATAAAATAAGAAGATATGTGACGTTCCACTGAAAAAGGTACCTTATGGCGGCCGGCGCTTACGTCGCATAGCGCCGCAATAATATTGGAGCGGCGTTAATAATAGTGTAAGCGCCAACCGCCATAAGGTACCTTTACTCGTGGGACGTCACATATCTTTACTATATCGTATCTAGTTAATCTCTAATTCATTTCCCGAGTCGCGCCGTAATATTATACACGTGAAAGTATTTGTAGGTAGCAAGTTAAACGCGGCGAGCAATACCTTTTGTTCGTTTCTAATTTCCTGGCTTTCGCCCACACTTATCCTAATGTATTTATAATATTTTTCAAACTCAAAGGGTTGGATGACACCCACACCTGTCATTTCAATACAATTTTGTGAGATTTGGTGGTTTTAGGTTATAAATTATATGGAGATGACAGGTGTCATCCTACTCTTTGAGTTTGAAAAATATTATAGACGTAGAGCCAACAAAGTGAAATATTAGCAATCATTTACAAATACAAATACAAATGGTTTATTCGCAGTAATATGGTTACATAGTGGTGGATTTAACTCAGGGAATTTAGGTTAATCAAGAATACATTACCTTTTTCAACTTGCCTACTGTACGCTGTGGGCCGCTCTGATGATGAATTAAATACACGTTCGTGCCGGGTACTTAGATTAGGATATAGGGTTTAAGGATTATTATTTTATGTGTTTTGTAATGACCAATTTCCTTTTAAATTTGACGATGCGTGTTGCGGATGGCTTATGTGAAAATGTACGTTTTATTTTGACGAAACCTGAGGTGGATGAGCTATCTGTAAGATGAAGCCTGCGCTGAGGATCTGAAGGTACCTATGCGGTTATTATTATGTTGTTGTTTTTTTGTCAATTAATTATTAATGTAAAGGATTAAATACATAAAACTTTGGATGTACTTATATTATACAGTGTGTAAATCCAATACGGGCAAACCATTAAACGGTGATTAGCATAGGACCCTAGATATATTGAGATAAATTTTGCTTAAAAATACAATGAAAATATTAACCATTCAGAATATATCACATCACAACTGTAAGTGAGGTTGGGAAACCAGTTATAATTTGGAATTTACTGCGCTAAATCAGGATTAAAAATCTCCCTTAGGTATGCTTTAGCACTGGTCTCATATTCAAATTAATTATGTCAATATTATATTTCAAGAGAAAAAGTAATGACAAATTTTAACATAACTATGACTTGACTTAAGTCATAAAGTTTGTTCGCATACGAAATGTAAATATTAATTAATAATATATGTATGTGTATGTGAATATTAATTGTACTCATAATACTTAACTGTTCTCGAGATTTTATTTTTTAACGTAGAATTTTTACGTTTTTATGGATATTTCTACTTTCATATATAATTATTATCTATGTTTTACGCGGCCTGTAGGCTTTGCTTTGAAAGTTGAGATCAAAAATAAAATTGCTTTTATCCTTCCTAACAGGGCGAATAAAAAAATACCTTTACAAAAATTGGGTTTCGGTTTAAATAAGTAGGTATTTAAAGATGGACATCTAACGTACCTAAACAAATGAATTTTAAACATGGGGGTCACTTTTGGGGTGTAGGTAAATGAGAATTAAAGTTAAAAAAAAAAAAAACAAACTATATCGCGTTACATATCAAATGAAAGAGCTCATTTTGTGAATTTCAAATATATATTTTTTATAATTTTAAAATACATAGGTTAGAAGTCATTTAACAAAATAGACGAAAAATGAGCATTCCCTTTATCGCCGAAACTACTGGGTCCAAATTTTTGAAAAAAATACGCAAAATAATTCTTTACCTATAGATGACAGGACAACCTATTAGAAATGTGCAGTTAAGCGTGAGCGGACTTAATGTTCGGAACCCTTGGAATGCGAGTCCGACTCGCACTTGGCCGGTTTTCGTGAAAGAGAGACTTTTTACGATAACTCAAAAACGACTCAACTAATCATGTTCGCTATAGTTTTCATTTATTGTCTTTCTTAAGTTATATTTCCACGGTTTTTTTTTTTTTCATATTTTTGGACCCATCCTCTAAAAGTTAGAGGGGGGGGGACACAATATTTTTTTCTTTCGGAGCGGTTATTTCCAACAATATTAACTTTATCAAAAAAATATTGTTGAAGACCCCTATTCATGAAAGACCTATCAAGCTACGGTGACTACTTAAATAGCATCCTATTTACCATCATGCGGGCCGTATGCTTGTATGCCACCAACGTGGTAGGTATTAAAAAAAAGTGCTTCAATTTTGGAGCGCGTATAATCAAATCTGTTAATGCTAATATTACATTATAAAAATAAATAAAAACTAAAATAAATAAATAAAATGTGACCTACTCCAATGATACCTATTATATTTAACTATAGATAGGTATACCTATCTATAGTTATAATATCATTGAAGTAGGTCACATTTGAGACAGATTTACACATTTATTTGAATCTAAAGAGGTATTAGGTAATTGTTATGGCAAAAAACATAATTACGAACGTACCTACCTACGTGGAATACATTTTATTTATCCATACGATAATATTACATTACATATTACATTTGTAAAAAGACTGCCTTTGATATGGGTTCACTGCTTCATCAGATGTCAAATACATGTTAAGTTCAAAAGCTAATGCAAATATATTCTCTTTCATAACATTTATACGCGAACACCCATTAGGTACCTACGTAATAAAATGTTACAGATCAAAACGCACGTTTTTATTTGAAATGAGAACTATTTTTAGTAATAAATACCTACATAGCATAATGAACAGAAAACGTAGCCAATAACAGATGTCTACAAAAGTACAAGTCAATAGTCATTAGGGTGGTCCAAAAATATAAAATTATGAATGTTATATGACTTATGAATATTCATCAATATTCTTTTTCCACAAGATTACTTTTTGACCAAGGTCGGTCGGTGGATCCGTGGATCGGTGGACCTTATTATTATTGCTTTGAGTGTTGCTGTTTGGACATAGAACTTATCCGTATCAAAATGTAGAGTAATTACCTACTTAAATATGTTTTTTTGTATATTGGTAGGTAACTAGAGTTTTGTTGAAAAAATTATAACTACGGAGATAAATATCGATCGACATAAATATCGATCTTTTACAAAGATCTAATCATAAACGTCAGTCTTCTGGATCTTTTTAATATTCACTCAATTGTCAGTTTTCCTACTCGAATCCAGGGAGCGTCCAGGACATGCCTAGATCATGCTTATACTGATTTGGCGAAAGAGTCGGTCAAAACATTCCCGTTAGATCTCGCCATAAGTGACCACCGTGCCGTGGCTGTGGAGGTGTCTATCCGAGATTTTAAACAAGTTACCCGACATGCTAAAAAAAGGTTAACTTCACACTCAAGAATGAACAACTTCCTTGACTCAATTCGACAATATAATTGGTTAACCTTTTTAAATAGCGTTAATTTAAATTTCAATAGCCTCTTAAGTGTTTTAGTAGATAAACTAAATGCTCATTGCCCCATTAAAAAAGTCATGTTATCAAATAAGAATAAATATTGGTCTAACAGCTTAACTGAAAAAAGCAATGAATTTTTACAATTATTAATTATGCTACAAAAATTTTACCCCGAAAATATACAACTTACAAATTTCATTTTAGCCTACAAATGTAGGCATAACAGCCTTCTTAGAAAAACAAAGCGGGAAAGTAAGTTCTGCACATTTCGTAATTTCTCGCCTTGTGCCCAACCTGTCACGCCCAAACATTGTCAAGGCCTACTACGCGTATGTCAATTTACGGCCTGGCCACGACATTGGTCTAACAGCCGTATTCGAACAATGAGATACGTCAAATACTAGATATTGAAACGATATGGATTGGATATGTCAGTGTCAAACAAGTCTCAAAAGTGACGTTTTTGTTTGAAGAAACGTCAATTCTGTCTCTAAAGAAATAAGTTTAGAAATGTCAGCCACTTAATACAAACGATTTCAGGCATGTGCGGATTGTGCGGCTACAGACGGTATATTAAATACAAGTTCCTTAAGGCGCAGTGAGTTCAGGTATCTCTCCGAAGGCAGCTCGCTGGGCACTGAGCGGACGGCCGTGCGTGCCCGGGATGGCTGATATTAATTGTTAATAATTGTTATTTTTGGTTAATTTCAATACAAAAAAGAAATCGATGAGCTCGACCAAAAACATAAGCGTTTTTAAAAGCCATTTTCATGTTCATAATTATAGCTTTTATGCAAAAAACGCATTAAAAACCCTGCATTAAAACAAATTTTTAATGCAGGGTTTTAGACCTATGTTGCGATTTTTTTTTCTATCGAGCGAAAGTTGTATAATCTGCTTTTGGTTCGATGAAGTTATTAGAGAAATGTTAATACACTGGCCACTGGGAACGCTAATACATATACTACATACTTACTTATTCATAGATTGCAATTCATATTTTTCAAGAGAAACTGCACCTTAAGCGGTCACATATCAAACAATGCGAACACGAACGTATAGCAGAGACTCGGAAATTCTAGGAAATGTTTTGAAGATTGTTGAAGGGATTTGCTGCATATATTGCATTTTATCAATAGTACCTACTAGCTGCTCAATGCGCTCCTGACATCAGCACTGGATTATTATTCATATTGACGGGACTTAATTGCGTAAAATTAAGTTTTAAATTTACCTCCGACGTTTCGAGGACGGCGTTGTCCTCGTGGTCTCGGAGTTGACATCAACATCTTATAGGCACGCGAGTTTTTCGAACTACCCGCATTTGGTCTTGGTCCCGTCGTTGTGAATAATAATGACTAATGAGTAAAAATCGTGAAAGTTTAAATCAGACTGGATTGTGATTAAAGGTTTTATTTGAATGGCGACTGCACAAAGCTCGAAGCTCACAACTGTTTCACTCTGACACAACACCAGAAGGGGTTGTAAGTGCGTTATAGGAATTTTAAGATCTCTCTTTTCTTGAGGTATGGTCGTATCGGTCTGGAAATGCCGCGGGCGACAATTCATTCCACACTTTAACTGTGCGAGGTAGGAAGTTTCTGGAGAACCGCACAGTTGAGGACTGCCAACAATTTTATAAGTTGTATTTCCTCACTTCAAAGGCTTGGACGTGGACGCAGTGCAATACGTTGGTCCGACCAGATCCGCACCGCTCTTGACTCCGCTGTCCACATGGCTCTCCACACCGCCAAGGACAGAACCAGATGGTGAGAGATCGTGAGAAAAGGAGGTCACGACCCTCAATACTGAAGATTACGACGCAAGGAGGAGGGAGGATTTCCTCACTTCCCTCATCTTGGCCCATCTTGTCACATTCAGCCGGTAATTCAGTTTCCCGGCCTTCGTAATGCACTATTCATGTGAACGTGTCCTGCCGTTCAGTGTCGCATTAAATGCACTTTGCATGCACCTCGGCTAACATGATCCTAGTTACGCGACATACTAGCCTTGCGGTCGGCGGTTGTGATATTATATATAAGAAGGTAGCAAGACATAATTAACATGGAATCGTTAAATAAATGAATGAATGATCTTAAGAGGGAAGTATAGCACTGACAAAAGGTACTTTTTTCATACAATTTCCATTACGGGAAAAAACGTTTTCCACTAGCTAAATCTTAACATATCACTTTGATTTTGATGTCGGTCGCTTCAGCATAATATAATATATCTATTCTAAGGTTATAGGTTTCTTCCCACTGACGTCCAGTTTTTTGCAGGATCCAGTTTTCTGTAGTCTGCGTGCAGTATCCCGCAAACAGAATGCTCGTGTGAACGTTACTATAGTAGCACGTATACTACTAAAACGGGATCCTGCAGAAAACCATACCCGCAAAAAACTGGATGTCAGTGGGAAGCAGCTCTTTAAAAAATATATTTTATTGTATTACAAATTTTGAAAAAAGGAAAGCCTACAAACCTAGTTTTTCGTTGTGTCAATAACATAGGTACTAAAGGAAAATATTTAGAAGTTGAAAAACGTTTTCTCTTTTTGTATGGACGATCACGTGCTTTTTAAGGTGACACTCGGATGACGAGTATCTAGATAAAGCAGCATTATTAGTGTTGTAACTTGTGACGTTCGGATGTCAACCTTAGCTGGATTACTAGCGCAATTATAACGTTCATTCCGTCACTAATTTTATCAAGGAAATCGACAGATCTGTAGGGCGAAGATGGTCAGTTTTTTATCATCTGTCATTATGCCTGTCACGTTCTAACAAGTATAGTGCGAAAGTGACGCATGACAAGTGACCATCTTACCGCCGCAGTACATCCGAACGGCACTTTCAGAATTGCGGGTTTGACTCTCAATGTTTGTGATAAAATAAATGACGGATTGAACGTTCTAATTTGCAACATTAATTCGGCAGCGACAGCAACGTAATTTGTCAACGAAATCAGTAGCATCGCCCCTGCAGCAGTAGGTAACTCTACAACAGCAACGCTGCTGCTGCGGTCCCCATCCGAATATAATCTTTACGCAGCGTACTACGTAGGCGAACAACACGCGAACGCGAAGCGAATCGATGCGGCGCGGGTAGAATCACTCCTTTGATACCTATAGAAGTGTCCTACGTGGGCGATCTCGATGCGAACGCGAACGCCTTGGGCCCGCCGCGCCGCGCCGCGTCGCATTCGCGAGTTGTTCGCTTACGTAAGACGCAGCGTTATTGTCGACAGTGAAGGAAGCGAAAGAGGTATGTCAGGATCATAGCAAGTGGAAATCCTTGGTCTCTGCCTACCCCTCCGGGAAATAGGCATGATTATATGTATATTATGTATATGTCACCGTTAAATTGTAAAAACCGTTAGTTTATAATCTAACTAGCGAGATTGTAAACTGTCGAAATATTGTGTACCTTAACATACTGCTTACAATTAAACGCTTTATATATTGAAACAATACGGCCGAATCAGAGAGCCCATCTCGAACTGCGAACGAAGTTTTGCCTCTCTGTTGCACTTGTGAATTAGTATGTGAGCACGACAAAGAGGCAAAACTTCGTACGTGGTTCGCGGTAGGCCTTCTGACTATCGGTCATTTATCAACAATTCTATATAAACAGCGATTCTATACAAATAACAAACATGTACTGTATTTTGTCTGAAATAAAATTATATTGATTGATTGATAGGCATTAACAAAATATATTTCATAATGTTATCTGTTTTCAATTCATTAGTTCGTTCAATGATATGATATGATATGATATGATTTATTTATCTCACAATATACAATGTCACTTAAAATTACACATGGTAAATTTTTAGGAATTTATATTGTGATTGTCAGTTTTTTTACATTATGAATAATGGAGTACGAAAAATAACACTGACAATCAAAATTTCATTCAAAATTATTAAATTACAATCGTATGTCAGCAGTTTCACAATAAATAAATTAAATCCAATTATTTAAAAAATAAATTCACCAGGAATGGGTCGTTCGAATGAATTAGTTATCAAGAAAAGTATGGGCATTTCGTCCACTGAACATCAACAATGAACACCACTCATGTAGATACCAATTAATATAATGGACTACATTAAATGAATAATCAATTAAATATTAATGCCTATTTGGTGGCATTGGTCTATTACTTGTTATGAGAGAGATAATGGTACCTCGATTATTTTGACTACATGTCATGAATTATAATATATGTAAGATATTAAGTTTATTCATTTGTTTTGTGTTGTCGATTCTTCGTAAAACTGGCTGGGCAAATAAGTAATAACACTTTTTAAAACTTTCGCAGCTGCGAATCCGAACGTTAATTTGGAATTTCAGGTTAACACGTTCACTGCGGCAAGCAAACATTCAACTGCCCCCGTAACGCGATGAACGTGTTAATTGCCAATCATGTTGTGCAGCTAACTGGGAGGACAAGATCATCATGATCATGTTCATCGAAATTTGATGAACGTCGAGCTACGAGAAAAATCACTACACCTGATAAAACAAAGTCCCCCGCCGCGTCTGTCTGTTTGTATGCTCGCGATAAACTCAAAAACTACTGGACGGATTTTCTTGCGGTTTTCATCTATCAATAGGGTGATTCTTGAGGAAGGTTTAAGTATATAATTTATTAAAGTTTACATGTGCTGAGCCGAGGCGAGTTGCTAGTTAACAATAAGAGCGAAATGCTATAAAACTAAATAGATAGACTAGATAGAGCATATATAGTAACACTAACATTTCCAACATAATTTTTTATGCATTTTTCCATATTTATTATGGTTTTTTCTCTCGACCTAAATTGAAGACGTGAAGAAAATAAGAGAGTAGGTAAATATACTTTATTGCACCAATAATTATAATTATGAATGTTAAATGTAACATAGTTATAAAACTACAAAGAAATTTTAAAGGAAGATAGAACCAGGTAACAACAGGCGGTCTTATCGCTAAAAAGCGATCTCTTCCATACAACCTTTGGGTAGCAGGAAATGTAAGACTCATACAAAAGTAGTGCAGGAGCTAAATATGGAGACTATTAAACACAAACACACATCGTACAGTCAACGTCAAATATATTGTAGCGGCCAAAGTGCCTAAATAGTTCGTCATACCGTACGAAATATATGGTGTAACGAACTATTTGACCACTTTTGCAGCTATAATATATTTGATGCTGACTGTACATAGCTATATAAATATTTATAGCTTATAAATTTTCGACACCGTTATTTAAGGCGATTAGCGAAGCTATTAAAATATTGGCTGCAATTTTAGGTTAATTGCAAATTATGTTGTGCAGCTAACTGTGAGGACAGGATTAGAGTTCATCCGAATAGGATGAGCGTAGAGCTCGGAGCTTAAAGGTACGTAACTGCGTACGTCATGCTATTAGTTGCAACGGATTTGATATTCCGTTAGCAAGGGAATTCCCCTAATTGGACGTATTCCTTTAAGTATGAAATTATTAGAGTTATCTAAAGGTACCGTTCAGCGTTACTGCAGTATTGCGGCGCGTCATTGCTGCCATAAATGTCACAAATAATAATATACCTAAATAAAAAAATTGATAATAGGGAATATTAGGCAAAGCTCTGCGTAGGTGGCACAACTAGCACATACAGTAAACAAACATTAATGACACATCATGCGTCACTACGTCAATCACATGGCCTACCGTGAAACACGACAATCGAAAGTTCGGTTTCTGCCTCTCTATCACTCTTGCATATTCGAGCGATGAAGAGGCAGATAACTAAATTTCGATTTTCGCGTTTACCGGTAGGCCCTTGTTAACAAACCGACTTGATGCATCAATGTCATATTTGATTGTTTGAGTATGTATAAGTATATGAATTTACTAGAGTCGGTAGTGCTGCACTCTGGCGATATTACTGCAATGTTCTGCAACATTGCAGTAATATCCCCTATTGAGTTTATCGGGGGGAACTAGGGAGTTCAGGTAGGAAACTGTGATGTTAGATCCCTGCTGAACGCGATACCCTGTATAGGGTCTAGTAGGCAACCTATATTATCGTTCCATGGATTAGCTAGATTAATTTCTACTCGTATGAATTAAATCCAGGTCATATTCCAGATTACTGTCCACCTGGAATCTATCTTTACTCAGAATAATTAGGTAATTAATGTAGTAAGTTCGATATTCCTTCGTAATTTGGGTCACCAATTTCTGGCTTAAGGGTCAAACAGATCACTGTGTTATGTCTTTTCTGTAGACATACACAAGAGTTAAGGGCTATAAAGGTTAATTTTCTTATTTAACCCTTATCCACGTGAAAAATTCCTCCTTTTATTTAGATAACTATGATAAAATCATTGCTTACATGCCCACAAGCTGTTAACTATTGCCCACAGGAGAGAAAAATGTGCTGTTCGCGATAACACCCTAGTTTTCTCTCCTGTGGGCAATAGTTAACAGCTTGTGGGTATGTAAGTAATGATTTTATCATAGTTCTTTAAATAAAAGGAGGACCTTTTCACGTGGATAAGGGTTAAATAAGAAAATTAGCCTTTATAGCCCTTAACTCTTGTGTATGTCTACAGGAAAGACATAACACAGTGATCTGTTTGACCCTTAATTGGTAGTTATTTGTGGTACCATCTGATATCTGATAAACATGCTCACTCCTCGTAGAAATAATTAAAAGAATAATTATGCTGAATTTAACGAGCTAGATGAATAAAGTCGCAGACAAAAACTACTGAGTAATATTATTTTCTAAATCGGAGACGCCATTTTTTTAGCCTTCTCCCAGCCTAAGGAGAAGGTTTCACTTATCGTCACCATCATCATCATATCAGCCTTTTATCGCCTACTGCTGAGCATAGCATATCTCTTCGAGTACGCCACTTACCCAGGTCCCGAGCCAATCTCATCCAGAAGTGACCCGCAGTCTTCCAAATGTCGTCCATCCAACGAGCCAATGGACGCCAGGGACTCCTTTCGTCTGTAAGGTTTCACTTATAAAATAAAAATGGAGGAGTTTAAAAACTCCTTTTTTCGGGCAGTTGTGTAAAAATTCATTTAAGGTTTTATTATGAGAATCGCCTCCCAATTTGCGAGCAACAAAATTGCCCTGCCATTGTATAATGCGTACGTTCGGAGCCGATTGGAGTACGCTGCCGTCGTAGGGGATCCGCACGAGGAGAAATACTAGATGATGCTCGAGCGAGAGCAACTTAAATTTGGTGTATCCATCTTTGAACCCGCGATTTTCGCATTGAAAGTCGCGCGCTCTTGAATATTTTTTTGTAAATTACATTGTTCAAAATGTTACAATGTAATAAAATCGGACACCTGCGAGTCGCAGTTGCCCACCGAGGGTTTTATTAAGTATTTGTTGTTATAGCGGCAACAGAAATACATCATCTGTGAAAATTTCAACTGCCTAGCTATCACTGTTCATGATTATACAACTTGGTCATAGACAGACAGAGGGACAGACGGACAGTGCAGTCTTAATAATAGGGTCCCGTTTTTACCCTTTGGGTATGGAGCCCTAAAAATTAAATATAATATCTTTGTTTCAGATACGTGAAGTGGCCATGCGGCAACTGTCGTGTAGTGTAGTGTAGTGCTGGTGTCCAAGTGACGGTTCAACATGACGTCGTTTCCCGTGAACTGGAACGACACGATGGTCAAGCCGTTCGACGACTTCCCCCTCCTCATGCCGAGGTGGGGGTACGTGGCTTCGGCTTTCGCGCTGTTCCTGATTGGGTTCTTCGGGTTCTTCCTCAATCTGATGGTCATCGTGCTGATGTATAAGGATCGGCAGGTAAATATTGTAAATTAAGTGCTTATATTTATAGATATGCAAGTTACAAAAAGTTGGAGAACTCTTGGAAATTTCTAGAAAGTGGTTTTTACCAAAATAAGGCAATTTCCATTTCGGAAGTAGGTAATTTCATGACTTAACGAAATTGTGATATCTGAAAAGAAATACTTGAACATCGGTTGATTCACGAAAATCACGAAAGCTGTCACGGATTTTGTATAAGAATTTTTGAGTAGGTATTCAGTAAAAATCTCGCGCCAGTAAACATATATGTATACGCAAAGCAAATTGAATTTACTAATTCGGCCGCCTGTCATTGCAAAAAAATTTTCTTTACTTAAGTTACACGAAATTTCATCTACTTAGACGTCTTAGACTGACTTAGACGCCAATTCCAACGTACACTTGACATGAAGACGATATGCTAAATGATCAGGCCAATTCAAACGTACACATTAGAATTATATTTCGTGCGTCTCGCCCGCACCAATACATGTCCGGACAAGTACGAGCGAAATGCACGATATTTGAATGACATCAGTTAGTGTCATTCTGATATATGAGTACGTTCCGATTGGCCTGGATGTTAGTTACGGCCTGATTCTTATTTTAATAAACGTCAAAAATTTTATCACGATACGATATGGATCGAATCTGTCAGTATCAAAAGTAACGTCACTTCAAACAAAAACGTCACAATTGACAGTGGAAAATCCGATCCATATCGTATCGAGATCTAATTATTGACGTTTATTAAGATTTGAATCAGGCCGCTAGTTATTGGCCGCTTGGAATTGTCCGTACATGTATGCGCGAGTGAGACGCACCGGCGAACGTTAGCTAAACTGAAATCATTCAGATATCGTTTTGATGTTAAGTGTAGGTACCTACGTTCAAATTAGGCTGTTAGGTTGGTATTTGCTCAGAACGACCTTTGATGACATTGAAAGGAATATGAAATCAGACCTTGTTAAATAAAGTCTGACACGTGTCTTCCAAGCGTGGGGTGATACCATCCATTAGCGCGGACAGCCTTTCCATCCAAAATGTATGGCAGTTAAAGAAGAGGGAATTTCGATAGCTAATAGAGTGGAAGATAATCAATAAACCAGGCAGTCGACTTGATGCTATGGATATATTTTGCGAACTGACAAACAACAATATAAACAGTCAAAATTACATTAGAATTTAAATATGGAATTAAAAAAGAACTTAAGACTAGACATAGACAATAGTATAAAAATATCAAAACCTATTTACATATACACCCGTAACATCCCACCCCCTTGTGTGCGAAAGCACACAAAACTAGCCAGACTAGATATAAACTGAGACTTTATGCCTCTAATCTGACCAATTTTTTAGAAGGTCGACGAAGAATTCCACCTGATGTGGCTACGTCCACCACCCTGACCACTCCGTCTCTGCCAGGGAATGTAGCAACGACGCGGCCGCGTGGCCAGGTTCCTCGGGGTAGGTTCTGGTCTACAACGATGACTAAGTCGCCAATAGTCAAGTCGTGCTCTCTGTTCTCCGCTATCTGGCGAGGTTGCATGGTTGGCAGAATTTCTTTTACCCATCGGTTCCAAAAATGGTCGGCCAGTCTCAACGCCTTCCTCCAGTCAGCACGTCTTATGAGGTCTCTGTCGTCAAGGGTTGCGGGCAGAACCTGGTTAGAGGATGAGCCAATTAAAAAGTGGAAGGGCGTTAGGGTTTCCTGGTCTTCAGGGCCAACAGGGACATGGGTCAGAGGTCGAGAGTTTACTATTGCCTCCGCTTCTAGAAGGAGAGTTACTAGGACTTCGGGATTAGGTTCTCTTTTACGTAATGTGGCATTCAGCGCGACTTTGACGGTGCGAATCAGTCTCTCCCAGCATCCGCCGAAAAAAGGAGAAGCGGCAGGAATGAAGCTCCATTTTATTCCTCTATTGGCAGCAAAATCGTAGACCTCGTACTGATGAAATTCTCGTAAAATTCGGTCTGCACCAACAAAACATGTACCGTTGTCAGAATATACAGTATTGGGAGCGCCTCTCCTAGCAATAAACCGTCGCAGGCTCATTATTGCGGAGTCAGCAGAAAGGGAATGTACAAGCTCCAGGTGAACGGCTCTGGATGTCATGCAGGTGTACAGGGCCACATAACGTTTCTCTTGTCTTCGACCGATCTTGGAATTTATCGGGCCGAAATAATCCAAGCCAGTGTACGTGAATGGGCGACGGTGATGGGCAAGCCGCTGAGGGGGAAGGTTACCGGTCATCGGATTCATTGGCTTTGCTCTTTTGATGCGACAGAACAAACATTTGCTGGTGACGCTTCGAACAGTACTGCGCAGATGAAGAAGCCAATATTTTTGTCGAACCTCATTGACCACCATTTCATTGTTTGCATGTCCAGCCTTGCGATGGTAGAAATTGACCAATAAGCGCACTACTGGGTGTCGTCCATCTAGAATGATTGGAAACTTGATCTCGGAACCGACGTCTCGTACAGCAACGATTCTGCCAGCTAGGTGCAACAAGTTGTCTGGCCCCATTCTGGGAGAAAGCTTCGCCAGGCGACTACTCTTTGGTATCAATTCTCCACGTTCTATTATTGGGATTTCGTCACTAAATGATTCAGACTGTACTTTCTTCAGTACGTGCCTTTCTGCGGCTTCCATAAGTTCCGCTGTCAGGGGGATTAGAGTGGTGGACGTAGGTGTATTCGTACGTTGACGAAGCCTAACATCGGTGCTAGGAGCAACGCGACCTACGCGATCTAAAGCCGAGCGAAATTTAGACGCAGCTTGCAAAACGCGAGCAGTAGCACGAAGTAATCGTAGCCAGTCACTAAAACGACTGAAAACCGCGGTGATTTCCAGATGACCAACCACAAGTCCAGAAGTCTGCTTCCGCTCTTCCTGGACTATAGGCTGACCAGCTGGTTCAACAGGCCAATTCTCCGGTGGATCGAGAAGGAACGAGGGACCTGCAAACCATCGGTGTTTAGGATTAAGATGAAGCGGCTTAATCCTAGTGGCATCGTCCGCAACGTTCAAATCAGTTGGGACCCATTTCCAATCTTGCACGCAGGTATTTTCTGTAATTTCACCTATGCGATGGGCCACAAAGGGTTTGAACGTTCGCGCATCACTTCTAAGCCAACCGAGGACAGTTTTTGAATCTGTCCACAGGAAAGTTCGTAAAGGTTTTTTTTTATGAAACTCTTTAATAGTGACAGCAAGGCGAGAAGCTATCAAAGCGCCCTGCAATTCTAGACGAGGAATTGAAGTGGGCTTCAAAGGTGAGACTCTCGTCTTACTGGTGATGAGTGCGAGCTTGACTGTACCATCTGCATACAATAAGCGCCAATAAGCGACGGTGGCAAAGGCAAGCTCGCTTGCGTCCGCGAAAATGTGTAACTCCCTGTGTAGAGGTTCACCATTGAGCTTGGCGTACCATCGTGGAATCCTAATTGTAGATACGTCAGACAATTCCTTAAACCACTCGTTCCACTTTAAAATCTGTGATGGTGGAAAGGGTGTGTCCCAGTCAATATTGGATCTCCATGCCTCCTGAAGTAGTATACGCCCTTTGACCACTATTGGGCCCAACAAACCTAGTGGGTCGTATACTTTCATGAGGTGGGACAACACTTTGCGTTTATTAAAACTGCCCTGTAGTATGAGACCTTCTAAACCAGTCCTAAATCCGATAGTATCCGATACGGGATCCCATGATACACCTAAGGCTCTGACGCTACTTGACTCACTGCCAAGTGACATCTCACTAGGCTGGGCGGCGCGCAGTTCAATCGGTACAAGACGCAATGCTCCTTGATCGTTAGAAATCCAGCCACACATTTCGAAACATGCGTTACGATGAATAGTTACAACATCGGATGCCATCTGTGCAGCTTCGTCAACATCGTCCAGGCTATCCAGGAAATCGTCCATGTATGAACTATGGATACTTGCGTTGGCTGCCGCTGGATACGAATCTTGGTGTGACATAGCGTTTTTATGTTTAATGTACAACGCAGTAAAAGGACTGGACGATGCTCCAAAAATGACAGCTGTCATCCGATATTCTTTTAGAGGCGTTGTTTTCCTTGACTGAACGTCGCGCCATAAAAAACGTAGTGCGTCACGATCTTGTTCACGGATTTTTATTTGAGGAAACATTTCCTTAATATCAGCTGTTATGGCAACAGCGCCCTCTCTGAACCGAAATAAAATACCTAATAAATTTTCTAAAAGATCAGGTCCTTGAAGCAGCAACGAATTTAATGAAACACCCTGATTAGTCGCGGCTGCGTCGTGGACAACACGAAGTTTACGTTTTTGTGGATGGTACACGCCAAAATGAGGCAAATACCACCTTATTCTTGCGTTAATGTCACTTTGGTTAGGTTCAGAATCGGTTTTTAATTTATTTTTATTGTTGTTCACACTTGACAGCTTAATGTCAAAATTTGTTTCTGCTTTATTCGGACTGAGTCGAGTTTGTATTGCTCCTTTATCAGTGACTCCAGGCGTTCATTTTCAGAAGGTTCAGTGCGGTCTAACTGACAATGGTTGACGAACTCGACTGGCTTGGTTTTGCTACTCGTTGGTCCATACAAAGTCCACCCAAGCAAAGTGCGACAAGCGGCGGGCTCGTTACGTCTGCCTTCACAAACCTCGCGACATATTGACAGATGCCAATGCTCAGCACCAATAAGTACGGTTGGTGTAGCGTCAGCATATGTCAAGTATTCGGCTAGGTCTTTTAAGTGAACATAAGATTCAATAGTCTCTCTAGATAGAGTTTGTTCGTTCAAGCCTAACGATTGTACAGCCTTAGCACGATTTACCAAATGGATATCAGATTCATATTTACCTCTTATGTAAAAGTCAACGTATCTTACCTTTGTAGTTTTTTGTAAACCCATGATACCATTGACAGTTATGAACTCTTCAGGTCCTATTAAACCTATGCGAGCAGCCACTTTACAATCGATCATAGTCGCAGTACTGCCATCATCGAGAAACGCGAAGGTTTCATAGCTGCCATTTGGCCCTGAAAGTGTCACTGGTAAAACCTTCAACATTGTAATATTTGAACATGTTTCATTAGACGTTTTATGTTGGTTACACGATATACCTATATTAGACACAGTCACATTGTTGTCTGACACCTTATTACCTGCTGGCGAGGAACTCGACGTATGCTGGGTTAGCTGGGTATCACTTTCAGCCACAGGAACGCAAATGATGTTATTAATCCGTGTATCGGGTGTAGGCGGTGATGTAAACGTATTCTGCCTACCGTGCAAAAGAGGGTTGTGTCGAAAAGTACAACCATCGACCCCGCAAGGGTTGCTTTTGCATAATTTCCATAGGTGTGAGTTGTCTTTTAGACATCTATAACAAACTTTGTGTTCACGCAACCAACGCCACCTATCGTCAACAGATAACGACGTAAATTCAGTACAGTTTTTAATATTGTGGGATTTTTTACAATAAACACACTCTATCTTACCAGTTGTTTTATTTTTGTCATGAGTAACGGCATGTATATTTTCACGTTTAAATGGTTTATTCATTGGAAAATGTACTCGTGATTGTTGCGGTATAGACGTAGAAAGCCCTACTTCTGGTGATAAAGCGAATTTAAGACGAAACAGGAGCTGAGTTTTAAATATTTTAGGTAAATATACCCGTCTCGCTAACGGAAGCGGCACCTAAAAGTAGTGCGATAAGGACAAGGCGAAAAATCCTGCGTAAAAATCTCAAAAATCGAGGTTTCGTACTCCTCTGTTTCCTCCTCCAAAACTTAACCAATCGTAACCAAATTTGGAAATATAAATGATTATGAAATTATCTGTGTCGGACCGTTTTGCTTTTTTGGCTAATTGATATCAGTTTTGAATGCCACGCCTCTCATTGCGGCATAGTCAATTAGGCCATTTTGGCCATTTTTGAAGGGCTCTAGCGCCTAAATATCAAAAAAAGCAAAACGGTCCGACACAGATATTGACAATATTAATCTGTGTTAAAAAAATCATTGCTCTAGCTTCAAAAACCACGGAGGAAAACGAGGAGTACGTTTGTATGGAGAAATGACTACTCCCGTTGGCTCTTAATATAGCGTTCGTGTTCGCGCGTTAGAAAATCAGATAAAAGTTCTAACTTTGACTTGAGATGGTTTGACGTTTCTGACAAATCTGACGCATAATCAGACCATCTCATTTTCATTAAAGGGTTAAATTTACCTAGAATATTATGAAACAGCTCCGGCGATTGTAAATATTCTCGTAGGCCGAGTAATTTCATAGTAGACAAAGAATTGCGTACCTTATTAGCGAAAATACCTATCTCCTTTAGGTCAGGCCCGAGCCGAGGCAGCGTTTTCAAAATCTGAACTTCGCCGAAGACAATCATTTCGGGACAAGCAAATGTACGTTCGAGTGCTGCCATTATGTCTTCGGAAGCTGCCGCGGTATTGAGTAAAGAGGCGACGGCCTCCCGGGCGGGCCCGCGGAGTGCGTTATGTAGACGCGCCGTATTTTCTGCGGGGGAATAAGAAGTTTTAGTACTATCAAACAAGTATTTAAATTGAAGCCATTGTGACGAGTTGCCATAGAAAGATGGAAGCTCAATTTTAGCTTTTCTTGGCACGTCTCGTGCGGCGAGCGCTTTAGCTGCGGCAGCCGTATCGGCAATAGCTTGTAAAAGCGTGGCAGAGCCGGTTATTGGTTCGGTTTGATCTTGTCGGCGGCACTCTTGGTTTACATAATCATTATTAAAATCAATCACTGCATTATCGTGGCCGTTTTGACGTTTGACGTTTTCACGCAATAAAGGTGAATTAATACGGTTATTTAAATTACACTCTACAGTAGGTTCTGGCCGTAAATTTATAGTGGGATCGGCGGTCATGGTGGTAACTACCGCTATATGGGGCGGAATAGTTACATCCACTTCGGCCCGTGTGTCTACGGGTTGCCTTTCCTGATTTACGTCACGAACCCAAGATGCTGTACGAGAATATGCATTACTAACCGTGTGATTGGATCGCTCCTCGGCTTCTAAGGCGGCTATTTTCGCTTCAAGTTCAAGCTGTTCTACCTGTTTAACCTGCTCAAGGAGTTTCCGTTGGTTGTCGAGGCTTTCGCGTTCGCGTTGAAAGAGCTCTTGTTCCCTTTCTATGCTTTTGCGGGCCAAGTGGGCCTCCGCGGTCAATCGTCGTGCCCTGATCGTGGCCGATGATCGCGTAGAGCCCGAAGCGCGAGACCTGCAACTGAGGGGAACATTAACTTGTTCGGCGCTGGTGCCGGTTGTGAGGCACTCGCGAGACGTCCCGGGGATTTGCGGGTCGGAAGCCGCGGGTGGTACGGTGGCGTCGGCCGCACCGTGGTCCAACTTTTTGGACTGGCCGAGCCTACCCGTGGCAGGGGTACCCGTTTCCGTGCGCGTCATTTTAGCACTTTTAGCCGACTGCTTGGTTTTAGTAGATCGCAAGATCATGAGTGAGGGAGAAGGACCAAATAAAGAAGAGGGAATTTCGATAGCTAATAGAGTGGAAGATAATCAATAAACCAGGCAGTCGACTTGATGCTATGGATATATTTTGCGAACTGACAAACAACAATATAAACAGTCAAAATTACATTAGAATTTAAATATGGAATTAAAAAAGAACTTAAGACTAGACATAGACAATAGTATAAAAATATCAAAACCTATTTACATATACACCCGTAACAGCAGTGATGGCCCACCATCCTACACTAGAAGCATTGCATTATAAATGTCAAATCGATACGAGTAGTGGCTTAGATTTGTAACAGAATTTCTGATTCACACTGGCTTTGATGCATGGTTGACGAACGATGTTAGCCTCCATGCACTAGCATGCTATATGACTAGCGTCAAAATAATATGCCCGGTGTAGCAATAAAATCAAAATATCAAAAGTACTATATGCATGCGATAGCAATGTGCAAGTTGCAAAAATTCGCAAATTTTCCGAAATTGCTGGAAGCTTTCATGGGAATATTCTCCCAGAAAGTTGCCGTTCAGATTAGGGATTATTACCTACCTACTCAATATTCTTAACCGGTGAAGACTGTTTCATTTGCATTGGCATCTATTTCAAGTGTCATAGGAATCGAGAGTAACTAATTACACGTGAATCTTGTAAATAAATAGTCTATCACTTTGGTACGTATAATTGGACATGGATTTGAGCTAATTTCGTCTGATGTCATTTGGTAGAAAACAAAGTTTTTTCGTGAATGTCATGAAATAGGGTGTACCCTTATTTTATCGCCATATTTTTTGCAGAATTTTGTTATACAGAAAATTATTCATAGAATAATCGAATCGCACATTTTTGTTACAATTAATTCTGTTTCTTCGATTATTCATTTCAAAGAAACATACTTTGTAACTTGATTAAAATTCAGAATATTTATTCAAAGATTTTTAAATAAAGTAAAAGACTGACTGTAGAATTATTATTCATTGAATATTATTTGTGCGACACTATAGTTCACAGAATATTAATTACAACAATTATTATTTTACAAAATTACATTTCACATACTCGTAGTATTCATTGAAATTGCTAAAAATTGGAGTTTAGGTTACTTTAGAGCTGCAACTTCTAAGAAAACGAACCCTTGCTGGAAAAGTGGGTTAGGTTAGGTTAGAACTGCGACCCCCATGAAAACGAACGGTTGCCAGAAAAGTGGGTTAGGTTAGGTTAGAACTGCGACCCCCAAGAAAACGAACTATTGCCAGAAAAGTGGGTTAGGTTAGGTTAGAACTGCGACCCCCATAAAAACGAACTTTATCCATAAAAGTGGGTTAGGTTAGGTTAGAACTGCGAGCCCCAAGAAAACGAACTGTTGCCAGAAAAGTGGGTTAGGTTAGAACGGCAACCCCTAAAAACGAATTCCTTCCAGAGACGCAGATTGCGTTAAATTAACGACTAAATAAATAAAATTCGACTAAATGACTATTCTGTATATAAAATTTTGGTGAACCGTATTTATAAGAAATGACTTTTCTACAGATCGATGATTCTGTGAAATGAAATTACATGAATAAATTGTTCTTAAAACAAAACTAATGTTTTAAATTTTTGGTGACACATAACTAATCCGAACTAAAATTATTTGAAGTAAATATTCTATGTAAAGATTATTTTGCGATTTGAAATTACTTGAAAAATTTTCTGTGAAACGAAAATCTGCAGAAAAATTTACGACAAAATAAAGGTAAACCCATGAAATAGGTACTGATTATGCTGACTACAGGCAAGATTTTTAGGGACACAAAGTTAAGGAACCTTCTGTTTAAGTTCATTTTAAAATAAATTGAATTCCCCTCTGGCGATAATTATTTTATACCTAAAGGTGATACTGGTGATAGTAGTGGTAGAATTGAATTATTTATGCAAAAGGTGCGGCATAAATTAACTTCTTCCGGACACTACAATTTATTACAATAGAGTATGAATTGTTAATTCAATTATATTTTGCAAAAGATCACAAGCCAAGGTACACATAAAGTTACATAAAATACAATGAGTTTACTTTTTATTGATATAGGTACACGTTTATTCAATCAATTAGGTACATATGTAGACGCTTGAGTTTACTTACTGTAGTGCGTCTCTAAATAATTCATGCTACAGGGTTACAAATTGGTAGCTAGCTGATGTATATTTAATTTGAACGAATACATATTTTATACATTTCTAGCATCAAATAAGACTGTTAATAAATTGCAACATTAAAACGGGGCTTGTTTATTAAATATACCTATTCAAACGAGGCACTAATGTTTAACAGACTAAAAATTTTGTTCGTAAGTAACCCGTTTTAACCCCTTACTGCATATAATAAAAAATATTTGTTGAAATTTGAACTTTAATAGCTGTCAATAGAGTTAAATATCATATCCGCCATATATGGCTTCGTATGCGGTAAGGGGTTAAGTTTTTGGACATGTCTGAGTATCACGGAAGTTTTGAATTTAAGACTTCTAATTGTACAATATAAAACACAATGCAAATGTATTTACATTCTCTTTATTCAATTAGGGTCTTAGGTTAGGGTTTTACAATGTGAGTATAAAAACACTTACAAAACATAACAAAAATATATAAACACATTATAAAAAACCTAACCTAGGGTGCCGCCGGCAGCGGGGCAGGGTCCAAGCTGCCGGTGGTCAGGGCCGCAGAGTGAGGAATCGACGTACTATACGCGCCGTGTCCAAAATTACCGCCTTCTGCATCTGACCCTTGATCCAACCACCCAGCGAGAGTCTCTCTAGGTGTTGGTCGAGACTCTTCGCTATGAGACCGTTCGCTGACACGACTATAGGAACAATGATCGTCGAGTCAACATCCCACATAGCGGTTATCTCGTGGGCTAAGTCTAGGTACTTGCTGGACTTGTCCTTCTCGGCCTTCACGAGATTCTCATCATGGGGGATGGTGACGTCGACGAGCACGGTCCGGCGCTGCGATCGATCTATCAGCACGATGTCAGGCTTATTGGCTACAATAGTCCTGTCAGTGATGATAGATCGATCCCAATAGAGCGTGGCACGACCATTTTCGAGAACTGGCGCAGGTGAGTACTTGTAGTACGGCACTTCGCGGTCCACAAGGCCGCATAGGAGGGCAAGCTGCTGGTGAATAATTCTGGCTACGAGGTTATGTCTGTGCAAGTACTCGCCGTTAGCAAGATGAGAACAACCGGAGATAATATGCCTGAGTGACTCTCCGGGACGGCGGCATGCCCGACAAATGTCGACCGTACCGTCCTTCAGGATATATTTCCGATAGTTGTTCGTCATCATCACTTCGTCCGCAATTGCACAGGCAAAACCCTCGGTTTCTCCGAAGAGGTCCCCGAATCGTAACCAGTTCACCGACGCGAGCAGGTCCACATCGGGTCCCGTGAGGGCCTTGTAGAACCGCCCGTGTAGCTGCTTATCCTTCCATACCGCCTTGCGGTCCTCGGTGCTTAGTACTACAGGTTTGCGCCAGTTCTCGTTCGCCAAGGAGAGCGGCGTGAGGCCCTTGTCAGCTGCCACCACATCACAATGCATCCCACACTCGTTGTTGAGGAAATAATTCCTGAGATTGTACACCTCACGGTTGTGGAGATTTTTGGCGTTTAGAAAGCCGCGACCTCCACATTTCCGTGGGATGTACAATCTCATAACAGACGAGCGTGGGTGCAACATACGGTGAGTGGTGAGCAGCTGTCGGACCCTCCGATCCAGGGCATCCAGCTCGGTCTGAGTCCACCTTAGTATGCCAAAGGAGTATGTGAGTAGAGGCATTACCCAGGCGTTGAAGGCGCGCACTTTGTTGCCTCCTGACAAAAGACTGTTGAGTACTTTTGTGAGCCGACTGAAAAAGCGCTCCTTCACCGACCGTCTAATACCTTCTTCCTCAATACCCAACGACTGTGACATGCCAAGGTATTTATAGGTTTCTGATTCAGAGATGGATCTGAAAGACATTGTCTCAGAAAGTTGTAAATTTGTTGAATTTACAACTTTCCCCCGCTGTACATGCATAACCGCACATTTATCGACACCAAACTCCATGTTGATGGCATTACTGAAGACTTCGGTAGTTTTCAGTAGCTCCACCAAGTCTTGGCTATTTGGTGCAAATAATTTGAGATCATCCATGTACAGAAGGTGAGAAATGACTTCACCCCCTCTCCGAAGCCGGCAACCTAGTTCTAAATCCTTCAGCAAGGTACTGAGAGGATTCAGAGCTAGGCAGAACCACAGAGGACTCAGACTATCACCCTGAAATATTCCTCGCTCAATCCTTATAAAATCCTGCGGGCCAGGGCTCCCATCCCCGCCTCCTGGTTGACGAAGGACTGTGGTCCATTGCCTCATACACGCGCTTAGAAAGGCTCTTAAAGCTGTATCAACTTTATACAGCTCTAAGACCCTCTCCAGCCATGAGTGAGGCACCGAATCATAGGCCTTCTTGTAGTCAATCCAGGCTGCTGAGAGGGCCCCCCTGTTCCGCCGGATTTGTTGGCAGATGGTCATGTCTATGAGGAGGAGCTCTTTAGTACCACGGGACCCAACCCTACATCCATTTTGAGCAGAGGCCAAAATATTGTTTGCGACAATATGCGCGTTGATTTTTGCTCTCAAAATGGATGTAAGGAGCTTGTAGAGTGTAGGCAAGCATGTGATGGGTCTGTAGTTCTTCGCTTCCGTGGTACTACCGGACTTATAGAGCAGGAAGGTGACACCAGTTGTTAAGGAAGGTGGGGGAGAACCAAGCTCGAGGGCTTGTTGAAATTGTGCTGCCAAGCAGGAGTGTGAGCATCGGAACCATTTTAGCCAGAAGTTGTGCAATCCATCCGGCCCAGGACTTTTCCAGTTCTGGGCCGTGCGAATGGCACAACTTACGTCATCGGGGCTGATGGTGACTGCCCCCATAGGTTCGATGGACTCGCACTCACGCTCGACAACACTCATCCAACTCCCCTCGGTGTGTCCGACAGGCACTGACCAGATGCTACGCCAGAAGTCATTCATGACAGTAGCCTCCGGTGGCTGCGAGTCGGACGCACGAGGGTTGGTTTCCTCCCACTTTCGGTACATCTTCCTTTGGTCACTCTGGAAAAGACGGTTCTGCTGGAATCGGTCCACACGCTCTCTGTAGCGGCGAATACGGTTTGCCCATGCATAGACTTTCTGCTTTAGAAAGTCGATGCGCTCCGTAATGTTGGCCATGTAGTCGCGGGGCCTGATATCCGTCCCCGCGAATGCCTGGTTTACAAAGCGCATTACTCGGGGGCGATTGTTGCCCCCCCTGAAGCAGATCAGCTTTGCGATAAGAGTCCTAAAAGAGCTGATACGTCGCTCGATCCGTATTTGCCATGCGGGGGCACCCCCGGCGGTCCTAGGTGCACGTTCAGAGTCCGGAAACTTGACTCGTGCAACACGGCACGCCGCGATGGCTCCGCAATACATGATCGCGTGCGTATCATCTAAATCTTTACTAGTCCGCAAATATGGCTCTAGTAAAGCGTTTAGGGCTCCCATTAGCGCTAGATTGTGTCTATTCATAGGCAAACGTGGTAATCGTGGCCTAGTATTGGGTGTGGAGCGATACTGCGTAATCGCCTCATCCAAAGTCCTCCTCAGTTGCTCATTGGCTGTACTACTCACACTCTGCGCGAACTCCTCCTCGTCGGCACAGAGATCTACCCGCGGCGCCTCCGGTGCCTGGTCGAGTGCCGGCACCGGATCCGGCGATGTGGCGGGCGGGTCTCGCACCGAGGTGGAAGCTGCGCGAGTAGAGAGAGCCTCCAGGCGAAGCCGATCAAGTGTCGAGTCATCCAACCGTATTTACATTATTGTTAAGTAGCTATATTTTAAGATTGCAAAAAACACGTCGCTTCAATATTTAAAGCGAAGCACAAAGGCGAAATCAAATCATGAATAAATAATGTCTCGCGTAAAAATTGTAACATAAAAGACGAAACCGCGGTCCTTTTCGATATTATTACAGAAACACCTTTGTACAAATCGTAGTCTTTTAATAAAGTGCGCTGTAATATTACTTTGAATATAATTTAAAAAAAAAAACAAACAATATATGTAATGTTAAAAAAATACCGTCAATACTTTAATGCGCGTTTTATTGCTAACTTACCCTTTCAAGTTTCATGTTGTTTCAGCATGTTATTTTAAAATACCAATACAAATTATTTTTAAAAGTCGCTAATCAAATGTTGGTCAGTTTGAGGAGAAGGGCCAGGTGGGGAAAATATAAGACACGGGTAAAAATAAGACCTAAGCCTTATGTGTGTAGCTATAGACTTCTAAATGAAAAATTAATAAATGCAATGGAATAGGAATGAAATATAATAAGTTTCAGAGTGCTCAAAACTTAGTCTCATTTAGTGCCAGTTGCACCATCCGCACTTGACATACGGTTTAATAGTAAACCGCGGCGGTTTACTACATATTTATTAAACTTTCCATACAATCAAATTTAGCAAACTCTTTAACGATGACAAACAGTTTGGTGCAACCGACCCTTATACTCGTGTCTTATATTTACCTCACCTTACCCTACAGCTTACAGTTAATTTTTTGCTCGTACCTATAGATAATATAGGAAACCCGGACTAATCTCAATTAAGCCCACTTATATTTTCCCCTCGTGGCTGCTAAATCAGATGGCAGTTGCTATCGCTATTCGTTGCCTCCTTCCTGAACCAATTACTGGGATTAGATTGCCAAAATTTACTTCACACAATTAGTACAAGAAAATTTAATAATGCAATTAGAGTAAAATTTGCTTAATAAGATTGTGAAGTAGGGGCCTTACACGCGTTTGAAGCGGAAAGCATAATTATTACCTAACCTTGAAAAATAATTATGAGAACAAGTTTCAGGGAGCAGTGTAACGCTGCAAAGCGAACAAATCGCGAACGCGACGCGGCGCGGCGCGGCGGGCCCAAGGTGTTCGCGTTCGCAACGAGATCGCCCACGCAGGACACTTCTATAGGTATCAAAGGATTGATTCACCCCGCACTGCGTCGCTTCGCTTCGCATTCGCGTGTTGTTCGCCTACGTAGTACGCTGCGTAAAATGACATATTACGCGGGAAATCGTATTAAACGCGGGTTCGACAATATTTTTGGATGTACGGCACTAAAACTTGTCGTCCTAAGAACGCCGTTTTCAACTAAACGGGTACTTATTGTCGGTTATTAGGTATAGGTATACCTATTTATATTCTATAAAGCTTCAAAATTAAATCATCTTAATCGAGAACCGACAATGTGGTACCTTTTAGTTGAAAACGTCACGTATGTAGGTACATTAAATTATTTGCATATCTGTCTCTATTAATTATTAAATCAAGTCATGTCCACATTATTGCGAGCAATGACGCAAATCAGTCCGATCTCTGAATAACATATTTAGTTCAGAATATAAATGATTTGTTAGGACAAAGCGAAGGGTTCCTAGTTCACAACAGGTGAACTAGGAACCGTTCGTTCAAATAGGCGACAAAAGCTCCTTTATCCGTACACCATTTCAAATGGGTCATTGTTTACTTGTTTAGAGACATATTTTCATCTCTAAGGGCGGTTTCAGACTAATGTAATTTTACGCGCGTATACGGTCGCTTCGGCGTTACGAGATTACACGCTCGTTACATTTCCCTACATTTGGTTTCTACACGCTTACACGCTCATTACATTTCCCTACATTTGGTTTCTACACGCTTACACGCGCGTTACTTTTCCCTACATTTTGATCTACTATGTACGTATGAAACGCTAGTCTGAAACCGCCGTAAAGACCGACAAAGCAAATCAAAGTTAAGGACTATACGAGGGTCGCACTGAAAGATTCGGGAATGGGACACTTAGAAATAACATAATAGAAACAGGCATATAATTTATAAAAATGTAACTCTTTATAAAACTTTTAAGGTATATTCCATTTGGTTGTCATTTGTATTTAAGAATTACTGGCAATTTGAAAATTGTATGTCGAACATTATTTGAATTTTTGGCCAAGTGATTTTTCGGATCATATTTTTAAACGGTTTTCAATATGCCCTCAGCGAACAAATAAAAGTTACAATGGGCTTCTGTTATTTTTTTATGAACTAGAGTTCATCGTACGCTCGTTTGCAGTTAAAATTAAATATGAAAGTCACTTTCATTTTATCCCATGGGTGATCTTAAAGAAGCATGTCATTCCAAAGCGACGTCAAAAATTAAAATCGCATTTGTGCTGTTAATTAAAAAGACTGCCAAAAAAGTTGCATATCGGCAGATTTCGACATTCCTAAATATTCATATGACAACAGTAAAAAAATCTTTTGTATATATATATATATATATGTAAAAAAACTTCAATTCCGTTGGCTACTCCACGAATTTCATACAAAACCACTAAGGCCCCAAAATCGCCATACAAAAAGGACTTTGGGATTATGAGCCGTGTGCATTACAGAATGATTACTTTCAAAAGAAAATTTATATGCGTGGTCAGTTTGAGTTTAAGTATGTATTAAAATAAAGATTGACCGTCTAGATGCGACAGTTTTCTCTATTCCCGACATTTTCAGTGCAACCCTCGTACGTGACTTGTTTGCGTGTCAATGCAATGCGTGTTTGCAATGTAAAGCTTATTTTCAACATTCGGACAGGAAACATTAAATACTAAAATTATTACTCCAAGAAATCGTTGTAAACGCGTCGTAATGGAAAAGACACAAAAGCTATTTTTTACAAAAATGTATTCAAAGTTAAACAAGCGTTGTTTTTCAAGACCCTTTAAATTTTCCGGTCTATGTATTAAAGTATCCCCAACCATGCTCGGCCTAATTTCAAACGAAGTTTCTTTCTCTAGTGCATAAATGTATGTTTACATTCCTCTTCTTACTCGCGTTATCCCGGCATTTTGCCACGGCTCATGGGAGACTTGGGTCCGCTTGCCAACTAATCCCAAGAATTGACGTAGACACTGGTTATTACGAAAGCCACTGCCATCTGACCTTCCAACCAAGAGGGGAAACTAGGCCTTATTGGGATTAGTCCGGTTACCTCACGATGTTTTCCTTCACCGAAAAGCAATATCAAATGATATTTCGTACGTAAGTTCCGAAAAACTCATTGGTACGAGCCGGGGTTTGAACCCGCAACCTCCGGATTGAAAGTCGCACGATCTTACCGCTAGGCCACCAGCGCTTCCTTCCTTTTTAGGGTTCCGTAGCCAAATGGCAAAAAACGGAACCCTTAGGCTGGAAACAGTGCTCGACTGACGGTCAGCGCGTACCATACGCGCCGATCGCACGCGCTGATCGTCGGTCGTGAACGTGATCAAGCGTTTACAGTGCTCGACCGACGGTCGGCGCTGACGTCGGTTGGACGTAGCTATATCAATGAAAATGTACGATGAAATACAGTGCATCGCTGATACATACGCGCGTACGGTCGGTCGCTCCGTCAGCGAAGCACTGAACGCATCCATAGAATCTCCTAGCTCGTCGGTCGACCGACGTACGCGCGACCGACGAACCGGACCGACGGTTCGACCGACCGTACGCGCGGACCAAATCACGCGCGTACCGTCAGTAAGTAGTTTTTTTTTTGATACGTCATAAATAGTAAACCGCAATTTTATTATGTTACTTGCTGCTACGGAACCCTTCATGGGCGAGTCCGACTCGCACTTGGCCGCTTTTTTATGTTTACATTGTTTACCCAAATTACAAAGGGTCCTTCTCGTTAAAAGTTGTCACGTCTTTGTAGTATTTCCGTCATGTCATTCTGCAATTTCAATTGTTATTATATATTTTTCTGCTCAATTTTCCTTATGCCGCTTTCACTGGATACAATGGAATGGAGTTTCGAAATATTAACAGGAAAATATTTAATATATTCACATTAGAGTTTGATAATATCAGATATTCTGCTAATTTTCTTTGTTTATTTGGTATTAGACTATGAAATAAACTTTGATATATTAATTTGAGCACATATGCAAAACCCACAAGTGACGCATCGATAATCGCACTTCCAAACCCCTAACCCTGTTAAGGGTTGATTTTCGGTATAAAAATTAAGTATCCTATGAGTCCTATGACTATGACCATTCCCGGGACTCCTGCACTGAGAGAAAAGGATAACAAAAACACACTTAGAATTACAAAAATAAACTTAATCCGGGGACAAGGAGAGTCAACTAATAGGGACAAATTGACTTTTGCAATTTCTATTAGTTCTTGCAATTTCTATTATCTGTTTGTTGAAATTAGATTTAGGATTACTGAGCTGTTTGTAGAAATAAATAAACTTTACAGAAATAGTGAAACGTCTATAATTATTACTAAACTTCATTTTTTCCCCCAGTACAGAACTGTTTTTTAATTCCTGGTTTAGTAAAGTTTACTAATGATTTTTCTTTCAGTGTGGGAGTTACAACTATCTCCTTATGCAACTATCTCCATACCAAATGTCATCTTAATCGGTTCAGCGGTTTTAGCGTGAAGAGGTAACAGTCAGATAAACAGACAGACATAGAGTTAGGTACTTTCATAATCTTAGTAGGTATGGGTAAGACTTAAGAGTAAAGTAATGAAAAACGCTAATATACTGGGCAATAAATTGCAACCAGACAACCTTCCAAGCAATTTTCTTTTTGCACCAGCTGTGTGCCGAACTTTTTATTTGCTGTATATTCAAGCAATCTGTATTCTATTGTACTATGTTCTATTCAATCAGCCCTTGTTCGTCGGCTACATATTAAGTCGACACGACTGCGTATTCTCTCTGATAGGGATGACGGCAACCAGTCTAAAAATGTTTACGAATACCTTCACCTATATTGTTTACGACATAAGTTTAAAATTGGCATGTAAATAGGATGCATTTTAGACCTATGTTCATGTTTTTTTTTCTATCGAGCGATAGTAAAAAAAATAGGATTCGAATCAATGACGTTACTAGAGAAAGGCCTCAAGATTCCTATTGCATTATCTATCTATCTATATATAATATCTGTAAACGAGCAATTCTTGTTTATTTATTTATATCTATATATATTTCGGGGATCTCGGAAACGGCTCTAACGATTTCGATGAAATTTGCTATATGGGGGTTTTAGGGGCGATAAACGATCTAGCTAAGGTCTTATCTCTGGGAAAACGCGCATTTTTGAGTTAAATATTATATGTTTTCCGAGCAAAGCTCGGTCTCCTAGATATTATCTATATATGTGTATTGTGATCTAAATAAAACTCTACGATGTTTCAAAAACTCCGCTCTCTACTACTCTCTACAGCACCAAGAGGACGAAGCCGTCCTTTACTATTCTCATAATATAAACGTTCTTAATTATATACTTACTGTTTTAAATAACTCGGACTTAATCGAAATTGAACTTTCGTGAGACATATTTTAAAATGTTTAGACGACAACGGCGGCGCGCTCAGTGCACGAAGTACAGCCGCCGCGAGCACTCGAGCCTGAGGAAGGACCCCCGAAGGGCCCGAAACATGTCGCCAATAGCGACTAAAAATTCAAGTGAGTGTAGCCGTTGTCGTCTAAATTCGGGGTTAGTAACCAATTGGAATAAGACCCCTTTTATTTGTGACTAAACCCAGGCGCAACGAATGTTATCGCGTAATAAAATGGAAATCTTGCTGCTACAACAGATGTTTATTAGGGTTACCAGTGAATGGAAAATAAAATTTTATTTACCGAGAAACACGGATTCTATTCCTTTATTTTTATTTTATTTTCTTTATCTATAATACTCGTACATCTTACATGCTCTACGTAACAATCATGGTTTATGTTAAAATTGAAGAGCTTATATTCAAAAACTGATTTGTCACAAAAAAAATTGAGGTAATGTTATCAGTCTATAGAACATTAAAAATAGCACAGTATAACCTATATTTTTATAATTTAATAAGAAATTAATTACACTCTGTTCTTTTTAAAAAAATACTATTGCTTGTATTATTTTACCGTTTCATTAGATCACTTTCTTTAAAAAGAGAGCCAGTTTGGCTCACAAATTTGCAACGGTATCCCTGCCTAAACGGAACCTCGCTCCAATCTTCAGAATGGAGTTGAATTGTATACGCCCCACGCATGACTGCTTCGGCAAAGCTAGCCACAAAATTACCTACATCCAGTTGACTGATAGATAAACATATGTGTAAACAGAATGGTACAGTCAGCAGCAGAAATTGCTAAGCGGGCGAGGTGTTGAAAATGATCTTGACGCGACTTTATTGTTAAGAGAATAAGAGCTTGTCAATGTAATTTTGAACACCTCGCCCGCTTAGCAACTTCTGCTGCTGACTGTACTACCTACTTACAACTTACAATTAAATCAAGTTAACCCTTTACCAGGCCCCTAAGAACTAGCGTGTCTCCATACGTACTGTATATACTGTTACAACCGTATCGAACACCTTGTAAAAAATGTATTTACGTAAGTCGGAGATGTTCCTTTAAACCAGAAATAAAAATATGGGTTACGGTTATCCCATCGCCTGTCTAAGTAATTAACTGCCATACTCGATTTTGTCTTATTATATTCTTGATCAGGTGAAGGGATATATTCCTCCCACATCTTATATCGGTTATCATAGTCAAGGTTTAACTCCAAATCTACTACGAAACATTATATCAATCACTGAATCGCTCTAGGTTTTATTACTTACGTGAGTTTTTATGACAATTTACCGGGCCATGGGAAGAATAGCTACCACACAGTTAAACTCTAATAAGGCCATGGGATAATGTCAACCCACATCCTAATTCTGGTCATACACAATAATGCATGAATATTTAGCAATGTTTACGATTACATTACCTTTCAACACTCAAAATCTACAAAATATCAAAAAATTGTTCGACCTATTTCCGACCTACTTCTGTTTCATAGAAATTAAGGAAAGTGTTCGAATTTCTCCGTAGTTTACTGAAATTAGAGTTCAAGTGAATTTAAACGGCTGCCAAAGATATATTACGCGATTTAGAAGCGTGAATGAAGATCATAAAATACTGTTTTCAGGGATTGACAAAATATTTTGTAGGAGGTTTGGAGTTAAAAAGATATGGGAGGAATATATCCCTTCGCCTGGTAAAGGGTTAAGTATAGCTTTTCAAGCCTTGATATTCGGTTTTACTTTTATACAAATACGGGAAGGATTATGTTACGATTTTAACAAGTTATGGTAAGTATGTAGGTATGTCCATTTGTCTTTATTCGTCTTTATACGTATATGAACATACCTACTCATAATTTTTTCCCATTTTTTATCGAAACGGAGCTATCACATGTCGGTATTTGTTTAAGATCTTTATCCAAAAAGACTTTAAAAACAGAAAATTATATGATAGCTTCAAAAATTCACAATGGTATCTCTGCCTAAACGGAACCACGCTCCAGTCTTCAAAGTGAAGCTCAGCTGTACACGCCCCACGCATGACTGCTTCGGCAAAGCGAACCACAAAATTACAGAACCAGCCGACTGCTACATGAACGTATGTGTAATCAACAAATCAGACCTAGTGTAAATTTTATTCGATCACGTGACGGACGTTCGCGTTTGCGTTAAGTTTTGAACAGCGCGCCAAGCGGGACGTTTTGAAAACCTATACAAAATGAGACTTAACGCAAAACGCTTTATAGACCAGTGAAACCTGTGTCAAAACGTCGGTAAATAAAGGTAATAAAATAAATTCGCGATAGACCCGTTTATAAATGTGAGTTAATATGTGTTCAAAAAGCGAAATTTTAAATATTATACTGAATAGGATTTACTTTATTCTTTGTTTTTGAAGACTATAAGATTATCTGACTGAACACAGTATGAAAAGAATTTCGCTTCACTCTTGAAAGAGCTCAGCTTTCACGCTTAACGCTCGACTGCTTCGGCAAAGCGAGACACAAAATTAGTACGGGATAGTTTATGATATTAGCAGTATAAGTACCTATATGTTGCGATTGTAATATTTTTCTCAATGCACCCACGTTCGAGAAAATTTGTTTGCCACAGATATATTATGGTAGGTTATTTTTATATATTAGGTATTACCTTATCTACGTTATAATATGCCTTCTGTTTAACAGCTAGGGATTGAGCCCAAAAATCAATTCAGATAACTTTAGTTGTTATCCATCTCTGTTCCAACCGCACTGCGGAGAAACAATACTGAAAGCTATCCAACGGCACAATCTAGACTCAATTTATGAATAACTTAGGCCGAGAGCTAGTCCCGAATTATACAGTATTCACTTTCTAATGATAGTTGGTAGTTGGAGGGTCGAATGGAGATTAAGTGAAACGAAACATTAGCGAAGATGTGTTATATTCTCGGTATCCAAGTATACAGAGAGCAAGTAAATCTAAACATAACATATTTATAGGCTGTTAATGCTTACATGCTATTTATACAAGTACGTGCGTCGCATATTTATGTTGCAGACAGTAACATACAGTTACTGTTAATATGTTAACTTAGGCATATATGTAGTACAACTTCAAGGGAACCCCGTTTGTTAGTTTCCGTTTATTTGTTATTACTTGATCAATGCACCTAGCAGCTAGTGAAGGTCAGAACAGCATCCCCTTTGTTTAAATTTAATGTAAAATATAATGAAAATTCATTGTTGGTCGCCTTTCATAAGCACGTCCATCAAAACATCTTGATTAACGCAGCCTATTATTCTGCCCTCCTAAGCTGAATAGCGCTATCTCAAAAATAAATGATTTTGTAAATGGAATTCTCAGTAATACCTACGTAGAAACTAAAGTACATATAAGTTAGCAATGAATTTTTTTTGAGATAGCGCTCTTTGGCTTAACAGGGCAGTAAAAAAAAATTAAATTTAAAATTTAAACTGTTTATTATAAATACATTTTACAATATTTTTTATGTACTTAACCTAATCTACACTATAATAGATTATTAGCTAAGTGAGAGGTTTTCTTTTAGTTACATAATTGACGTTTTTATTACTATATTTTAATCTAAATTATATAATATAATGTGTATCTATTTAATATTTTCTTTTGACTTATCTACTTAATCAGTTCAAGCAGTACTTTTTTAATATTAGTTTCAGCTTATGAGGCTTATCTTCTAAATTATCTATTATATGTCTAGGAAGACTATTTAGGATGTGTGGCAAATAACTCGACCAGACTCTTTGCCCATAAAAATTGTTACTACTTGGTATATTGAAATGTTTTTTATTTATCAGTACTCTAAGGTTATTTGGCCTATCATACCTATTCAGACTTCCCAGTTTATGTCTATATTCTAGTATTATCGCTAGCTTCACTTTATCATATACATTCATTATTTTACAATGCTGAAATAACTTTTCATAATTATGTTTATATTTATATTTGATTTTTAGCGGTACTATGGATTTAAGTATTCTTACCTGTAGGCTATATATTCTTTGTAGGTGAGTTTTGTGGGTTCTACCATAGCTAGATATCCCATAATTTATTATAGAGTCAGCCATAGCCATGTATATTAGGCGGAGTGTATTATACGGCATTTTGTTTTTAAGTATTGTTAGATTACTGAATACGGGTCTTAGTCTCTTACATACATGGACAATGTGCGGACTCCAGTTAAATTTATTATCTATAATTAGTCCAAGGTATGTATGCTGTTCTACTATATCTAGGGGCTCACAGTTGCAACTCGAACCTGACCCATGCAAACAAGAATGTTTGTGTGCTATAATCTTGGGTATTATGTCAGTTTTGATGTAGGGCGACCTTATATGCATTATTTTGGTTTTTTGGTAGTTAATGGTTAATCCTGCATCATGGGACCATTTGCATAATACATCAAATTCGCGCTGCATCCTGCGTTGTGCCTCTAAGATGTCCGTATCAGCTGTTATTAGACAAGTATCATCAGCAAATTGGTACACAGCGGCCTCCCTGAATATGTTGCACATATCGTTGACATAAATTAAGTACTCGGTTGGTCCGATAATCGAGCCCTGCGCTGTGCCTTGGGTAGACTGCAGCAGCTCGCTTTGTTCTCCTGCAATACTAACCGTATTGTACATATTTGTGTGGTAGCTTTTTATCAAGTTCACGTATTATCAACGTAATGGCATTATACGTACCTACACATGTTTGAGAAAAGGAGGTTCGTTCTTAAAAATGTATACCTTTATCCAAGGCTAGCTCTTGCAGTATATCTGTATCTAGCGACGCAAACTACTTGTATAACTACATGCTGTCTTGAGACTGATAAACTTACTGAATGTAGTCAATTTGGCGTTCCAGATTTGGCTTGATTACTTTGTACCAAAGAGTTATTGTTTAGCAGAAGTGTAAAGTCTAATCAAAATCCATGCATCGAATTTAACCGTCGAACTTGATGGCGCGATGCATCGTTTTGTGGTAACACAATACAGGGATATGATGGTCGTTCTTGTCTACGTGACAGCGTGATAAAACGGTATCCGTCACCTTTATTCGCGCTCTGTTAAAAAGTGACGGATATTTTGTCACGTGGATACAGCCAGCCATAGTAGGCCTGCAGAATTAGAGTCGGAACAAGACTCTGCATGGTATTTGTAATGACAATGTGTGACAAAGTAGTAGTAGTAGCAATCACTTTGTTGTTCAAAAATAGGTTCACATAAAACAGAAATTGAGGTACAAAGGCGCACTTATCCCTTATCCCCATATAAAGGATCATCATCAATCATTTTAAACGTCATATTTTCATCAAATTTCTTTGAAAATATGATGTTTAAAAGGTCACTATCTCGCCTTTTTCTATTCAATTCTGTTCAAAGTTAGCTAAGGAGGCTCTATAGATGTAATGCATAATTTTATTGTTTTCCATCGTATTTTCTCGGAAACGTTCGTACTTGTCATGCTACTTCAGTCAACCTCAGTACTTTTTGTACCAAGACTGACTGAAATAAATATTATAGGGACATTTTGCACTACATCTGCGTCCCGATTTTTAAATTTCGACCGCACGATTTCGCGTATTTCGTTCAATAATGTCTACTAGGCATTTAAATTCTACTAATAGAATTGAAAACGAGTGGACAATACCACGAGATTCAAAATTTCTATCGCTCATATTTCAAAAATTAGCATTTCGCCGTTTTCACACATTTTTGAGTGACGAAATCGAGCAATCGCAATTCAAAAATCACCCCCCTGTACCGCATAATTAGTTTGGAGTCATGCACATGCAGCGACATCTATGTACAACAGCTGTATAATCTAGGAACTATTTTTTCTTAAGTACATGTTAAATCTCTTCTACTATTAATAAATCTATGCTTTGTACTACTAATACTGCCTTGTTATTTCACTCAACCTGTTGTAATTATCTATATTAATTATTTAGTCTGTAATATAACGCCTCTTAGGGATTATCAAGCATTTGTAATATATTATTTCCGGGATAATATTCTAAGTAGAAATCCCAATATGGAATAAATAATAAGTAGTATTAGATTCATGATAAATTAATAATAGACAAATGAAAACTAATTACCTACATGTATTGGCGCGAGAGAGATGCACGATAACTAAATAACATGATTCAAATATCATTCTGATGTCAGTGTACGTTCATGAGTCGATGTTTAATTTAAGTAAAGAGCAATACAATATTTCAATGGTAAAGAAAAGCGACTTAGCACGAGAAATTTAGTACATTGACCCGCCTGTTCCTATCTCTATCGCACACGCATAATTACATTGCTATCCCGCTCGCACAGTGTCCTTAACCGCCGTCATCAAGAGCGGGATAGCAATAAATTACGCGGGAGCGATAGAGATAGGACCAGGCGGGTCAATATACGAAATTCCTCGTGCTAAGCATCCTTTCTTTAGTACATATAACGTAGTAACTTCCCATATTTTGTTTCAGCTATGGACACCGCTCAACATCATCCTCTTCAACCTGGTGTGCTCAGACTTCTCTGTCTCCGTGCTGGGCAACCCTTTCACCCTCATCTCCTCGCTCTTCCACCGCTGGGTCTTCGGGCACACCATGTGTGTTCTCTACGGGTTCTTTATGGCGTTGCTCGGTAAGTTATCGACATAATCTTCAACCTGGTGTTCTCAGCCTTCTCTGTCTCCGTGCTGGGGAACCCCTAAACCCTCATCTCCTCGCTCTTCCACCGCTGGGTCTTCGGGCACACCATGTGTGTTCTCTACGGGTTCTTTACGGCGTTGCTCGGTAAGTTATCGACATAATCTTCAACCTGGTGTTCTCAGCCTTCTCTGTCTCCGTGCTGGGGAACCCCTAACCCCTCATCTCCTCGCTCTTCCACCGCTGGATCTTCGGGCACACCATGTGTGTTCTCTACGGGTTCTTTACGGCGTTGCTCGGTAAGTTATCGACATAATCTTCAACCTGGTGTTCTCAGCCTTCTCTGTCTCCGTGCTGGGGAACCCCTAAACCCTCATCTCCTCGCTCTTCCACCGCTGGATCTTCGGGCACACCATGTGTGTTCTCTACGGGTTCTTTATGACACTGCTATGTGTATTTAATCATTATTAGTTTTAGTGGGTTTACTTGTTATATTGACCGAGCAAAAGCGAAAGCGAAGCGAAGTAACGTTTAACTTTATCGTAGTAAGTTGCTTGAGAAAAAACTTTTTTCGCAATACTTTTAGAAAACAAATAAAATGAATGTTCTAAGTGAAACAAATCCAAGAAATCGAGAAGTGTGTATTCCCTTCTTAAACTCACATACTGGGTCACCACCTTACAACCTCACTTTCCCAAATCCAGAGATCTATCAAATCACCTACACTTGAGACGTGGCCCGGAATTTTAAAGCAAGCAATCACTTCTGAGATGGAAGGCTTTGGTAAAGGCTGAAAATTCCGAATTACGAGCAGTTGCATGACTGAGGGATTGAGAAATTCTGTAGCAAAACCAGATAAATTTGACCTTGAGAATCTTGAAATCATATACGGATAACATACGCAGTGCTGAGTGCAAGTGTTATTTATACGTCATAATTTTATAGAAGAGTGACGTTTAAAATAAACTTGCACTGCGTGTGCTATCAAATCGTTGCAGACTTTTCTTGGTCTTACTCTATGCACTACATCTGTATTTATTATAATCATATTCAAATTCGAAAATTGGCTACATTTTGGTAAATGTAGCCAATTTCCTGGTGGGAATATCTACGAATGCAGAACAATAAGCGTCAAATTGATTGACGTTGCGTAACGATGGTATTCCATCTGTCCAATATCTTGGTCCAATGTGTATTTGCGTCTCATATTTTGCTGAATGAGAGAGTGAGACGCAATGCACAATGGACAAAGAAATTGGACAGGACCCTACCACCCTAAGGAAATGAGCTTTGCTTCCGATTCCGACCCCCTGCATTGATGCGAGGCATTCCAATAGCACAGAAAAAGTTGTTATTTTATTTAGTATAACGATATAGCGAAGACTGACAGCCCCCATACAACGCCACGAGAATCGTCAATGTTGTAGATGACATTAAATATTATTTTTAGCGACAGTACCTACTTTTACGGCCAGGCCACGATTTTGTGCGCTCGGCGGCGGCGGCGGCGGCGGCGGAAACCATAGGTGGGAACGTAAGGTCCGATCGCCGTGTTTCGCTCCAACCTATGGTTGCCGCCACCGCCGCCAGTCGGTCAATGTCATGGCCGAGCCGTTACTGCCACCCAACGGCTAATATATAATTTCAAAACGTAAACTTGGAATAACTGGCCACAGTTATAATCACAAAAGTAGTTATAAGCATAAAATAAAGCATTTTGAGCCCTTGCCCTTAGAAAAAGATTAAAAATCGAGTAGTCATTAAATAAGAATATGCATAAAATGCAATTTCGCCGCTCACCGTACACCCAGCTGTAAAAGTGTCCACTTTCATGAATTCCATTAATAATGTCCCCTTGAATGTACATTTGCAGCTCGCTGTACAGTCCGACGTCAAAGATTATTTGTTACAAGTTAGGTACAAAAGTTTAAGCTAGCATACTTTTGACGTCGACTGTACGAAATATCATTTCACATAAATACCAGTGGTTTTATCTTCAAAGAAAATATTACGAGGAGAGCCGTACAAATCTGCGAAGAATTTCCGAGGCATGTGTGAACGGCATTCAATTGGGCTAGCGTAGGTAGGGATTATATCCTAAACCCTTTCGTTCAACCATAGAGAAATATAGTAAGAATAGAGTGCTCACTCCATACATCAGCTTTGATACCAAAACGACTATTATTTTCGCAGTCGACATCTAGCATCGAGTAGCGGAATTATCAGTACAGCAACTTGATAATAGAATTCTCTAGTGTCGCGACTCACGAAAATTGTATTGAACAACAATTTACAACTAAAATTAAAAGCAGAAGGAGTTGAAAATAAAGTTAATCCGGTTAAAATATTAGCTGTAAATTGTTGAGCAATAGACTTTTCGGTCGTCGGAACATCTATTGTCAAGTAGCAGTACTGATAATTCCACTACTCGATGCTAGATGTCGACTACAAAAATAATAGTCGTTTTGGGACTAATACTGATGTATGGAGTGAGCAATCTATGTATTTTTTTCTCTATGGTCCAACCAAAGGACAGGAAATGTCGATGTAAAAGTACCACAAGTTTAGGTAAAGCTTAGGTAGGTAATGACCCTCTTACGTGTAAAGCCGCCATTAGATATATTGGAGCAACCAAGGGGGCTAACGCAGAATTCCTCGCTCGCCGTCAGAGGGACATTTATTATTATACCCTCAAACTAAAAAATAATCATTTATTTACATACAATATATATAGGTATATAGTGGTAGTACTAAACGAAATTATTAACTAGCTTAAATCTAACATAGGCCCCTGAGGCATTGTAACAAGGATGCTGGCGGCATTTCCTCGCTGTATCGCAATGCTGATACGTTGGGCGAGGTAGCCGCCAGCACTTCGGTCACCAGTTACGTCAACCAGACGCTTCGCGATTTCTGCGAACAACTTGTGCGCGCTGGGACCCCATGGACCTAGAGTTTCAACTCCAAATGGTACAAAATGGTACTCTCAACCGAGTTCTTATATTTAAAAAATAGTTATCTAAATATAAAAATAATTATCCTACCATCCCACTAATCACCCGCACTTATACGAAACACCTAAGATACAATTGTGTATAACTACTAGGTACATACACGAAACACCTACATACGGTAAGTACATTTTGTGTTCACGTACACAAAACACCTACATACGGTAAGTACATTTTGTGTTCACGTATACAAAACACCTACATACGGTAAGTACATTTTGTGTTCACGTACACAAAACACCTACATACGGTAAGTACATTTTGTGTTCACGTACACAAAACACCTACATACGGTAAGTACATTTTGTGTTCACGTACACAAAACACCTACATACGGTAAGTACATTTTGTGTTCACGTACACAAAACACCTACATACGGTAAGTACATTTTGTGTTCACGTACACGAAACACCTACATACGGTAAGTACATTTTGTGTTCACGTACACAAAACACCTACATACGGTAAGTACATTTTGTGTTCACGTACACAAAACACCTAAGGTACAATTGTGTACAGTATACTACACCTACAACTCCTACAAGAAATGTAACAATTATTTGCTTTGGTAATAAACAAAAAATATAAAATCTTATTTTTCCTCTGCTGAATATCCCATTTCATTTTGTTTACAAATATTTATGTTCTAAAATAAAACTAAGTTTAATACAGTTCACATCGCAATCATCCATATCTTTTGATGTTTTAGGATGAATAATAAACTTAACGAAGGCAATTAGTATTTATTGTGTCCAATCGTGGCTCCAATTAGAACACGTACCGTTTTTCGTTAATTGCTGAGATTCTCAAGCGACGGCTTGTTATGATACAAAAGCTTGCATAGTTAAATAAGTCGAATGGATGAAACTGGTAAGATTTTATATCGGACTACGAAATGGGTAATGATAGCAGATTTTACATCAACCAATATTTCATTTGCAGAAAAGGGTACCTAATAATTCTAATAAACAATACAAAACTTTCTAAGTCTTAGTATTCTAATCTGTACTTTGTTGCGCAGTAATACGGGATAAAATGGAATGAATGGTCCAAAGTAACATACGGTTATTATGCTTGTAGCAACTACAACGTAGAGAAACTATTTAAGACGAAACAGGAGCTGAGTTTTAAATATTTTAGGTAAATATACCCGTCTCGCTAACGGAAGCGGCACCTAAAAGTAGTGCGATAAGGACAAGGCGAAAAATCCTGCGTAAAAATCTCAAAAATCGAGGTTTCGTACTCCTCTGTTTCCTCCTCCAAAACTTAACCAATCGTAACCAAATTTGGAAATCTAAATGATTATGAAATTATCTGTGTCGGACCGTTTTGATTTTTCGGCTAATTGATATCAGTTTTGAATGCCACGCCTCTCATTGCGGCATAGTCAATTAAGGCCATTTTGGCCATTTTTGAAGGGCTCTAGCGCCTTAAAAAACAAAAATATCAAAAAAAGCAAAACGGTCCGACACAGATATTGACAATATTAATCTGTGTTGAAAAAATCATTGCTCTAGCTTCAAAAAGCACGGAGGAAAACGAGGAGTACGTTTGTATGGAGAAATGACCACTCCCGTTGGCTCTTAAGTACTTACCTGTAAGTAATATGCGAGTTTCAATGGGCAGTAGCATAGTCTAATAAAACATGGTCTTCCATTCCCAGAGTGACACGGGCCTACGTCACAACAACATGGCCGCTATATATAGCGCTATCGCATATTATCATATAGCGCTGTCGCATGATGACGTAGGCCCGTGTCAGTTAGGTGACCTAGAAAAGACGGGAATGGAGTACCAGGCGGAGTATATTATTATACCATGGGCAGTAGTAGACAAGCAAATTGGCTTAGTTCGCGGCGCAAGCGTTTCAACTTTCAACACCTATCGGACTTGTTTAAAACACTTTGGTCTGAAAGTTGTTGTACATAATTATGACAAAGAGAATATTTATTTGTCTTGTGTTTTATTTTATTATTTGAGAGGCCGGATATTTGCATTTTAGGAAAATCGGCAGACAATACACATTTAGCTATGTTCTAACAAAATTATGACTTTACTTAAGGCAAATCCTTTAATAAAACTATGTAAACCGAATAAACCTCGTATAATGAATTTAAAATGCATCTCGACGTCTCGAACCCTTTACAGCGTTCGTGGACACGGGTGTCACGTTTCCATAATTTTATTTCACAAATCCTAAAATTTTAAAGCAGATACAAAAGATGGGAAACCTCCGTTATAAATTAATATATTTACAGTGAAAAGCAATGAAATGCGGTCACTCTTTTAAACAAATTAACCCGTTTCATTGCCCTTAAAAGTTCTGTTCAGAACAATGTAAACATCTCGCAGTATAATTAATCTGCTCGACATCTGAGGGCCTACAGCGAACACAGAAGTTCTCATATTGCGGGCGTCTTTCTCTGTCACTCTAATTACTCCTTAATTGGAGTAAAAGAGTTCGCAATACGAACTTCGGTGTTCGCGGTAGGCATCTGATAAATAGTCCAAGTTGCAGCACTTCTAGCTTCACAGTGATAGTCATTATAAAGTGAGCTTCTTATTACCTTTCAAGGCGTCTGGCATTTCTGATCTAAAACCCTTTTTAAGAGGGCGCTAATGCAAAATTTTTAGGGTTCCGTACCCAAAGGGTAAAAAGGGTCTGACCGTCTGTCTGTCACCAGGCTGTAACTCGAGAACCGTGATAGCTAGACAGTTGAAACTTTCACAGATGATGTATTTCTGTTGCCGCTATAACAACAAATACTAAAAACAAAATAGAATTAATATTTAACTGGGACTCTCATACAACAAACTTATTTTTTTTGTCGTTTTATGCATAATGGTACGGAACTCTTTGTGCGCGACTCCGACTCTTACTTGGCCGGTTTTTATATTGCATTTTTATTTTTGTTTCTTTATAATTTCCTGTATTTACCATTCTTAAATTATTTGTTTAGCTATTTTACGTTTGGTCTCCTTTCCACTTAACCTTTGTAGATCAAACGGGATATGGCCAATGAATATAGAAGGGTTAAAAGCCCACAGCCCAACTGTGGTTACGTTTATCCAACTGTCGGGAACCTAAAGAAGTTATTTTTTAAACGATCATAGCGCCATCTGCGTTAATATTAGGCCGTTTATCCTCATTAATGCATTTTCGTCAATCACATTACTCCCTAAAATAATATAATAATTCACCCTATATACGTCCCACTGCTGGGCACATGCCTCCTCTCATGCGCGAGAGGGCTTGGGCTATAGTCCCTATGCTAGCCCAATACGGATTGGGGACTTCACATACACCTTTGAATTTATTCGCAGATGTTTGCATGTTTCCTTCACCGAAAAGCTAGTGGTATAATAATCAAATGATATTTCGTACATAAGTTCCGAAAAACTCATTGGTACGAGCCAGGATTTGAACCCGCGACCTCCGGATTGAAACTCGGACGTCATATCCACTCGGCCACCACCGCTAGTTGCAACATTACTCCCTAAATTAAAGAATATAAAAAAATCCTTTCGTGTTATAACTTTTGAACGTCCACCTATTTAACCCTTACCTAATTTTGCAATGTTTGTCCTGACGAACATAACCTATGACCCTCTTTTTTTTTGTATTTTTGTCCTAACCAGAACCATTAGGACTATTATAAAACAGCAGAGATTGTCAATTTAGTTAGGACGTCAGAAACGAAAATAAGGCAAAACCTAATTTAAACAATTTCAAATTTAATTTAAGTTTTCAGACAGATTTCTGTTAATAACAAAATAAATATTCAAAAGAAAATCCAGGACTTCTGAAGCATCGAGTAACCTTCTTCAATTGTCTGTTTTCATCAGTTGCTGGTTTATGTTTTGTATGTCAAGATTTGTAATTACGATAAAATCTTTCTCGACGAGACTTTTCCGAATCTTAAAGGTTTTAAATACCCCCTAAGTCGCTACACTTGAGCGCCTACCCCTCGTTTCCAAGTACTCTTTTGTACCCATTTCCTCAAGTATTGTTTGTATTCAACTTTAGGCAGAATTTGAAGTTAAATACTTTTTACTCGTAACATAAATCGATATTGTGAGCGCGCCGGCCTGTCAATTGCAGGCATTTAATCTGATTTTAAATGAGCTCCATTTTTCTATTCAAATTGGAAAATATCGGCTTCGACAGTTATAGTACTTAAATGAAACATTTTTGAAATGATCCGCAAAGAGAAAAGTTTTGGTTGACTAAGGGTCGGTTGCACCAAACCGTCTGTCACCGTTAAAGCGTTCACTAAATTTATTTGTATGGGAAAGTCCATACTTCCCTGCTGTTTGACGTTAATCAGTCTGTTAAATGTGGTTGGTGCAACTGGGCCTTACAGTGTCAAAATTACCATACGATTCTATTTGCATTATACTCGTTTTTGGACCACTTTCAAATTGGTGGTGCCATGGGGGTTCGTGAGGTCTTCAGCTCACCTCTAAAGGCTCTAAGTACGTAATTGTACATATTTTTGACACATTATCCATATCGATTACCTACCTAGATCCTGTATAAGAAGCTTTTAAAATACAATTAATTTGATCAGATTGGGCAACTTCTTGCGTAACACAAATCCATCTGGTAATAATACCTCCGAATCACAAATTCAGTCATAACCAGTTAGGTACAATACCAGGAAATAAATATCAATGTTTTGTTTGTTTAATTATTGTTATGAACCACTTGTAAATAAATTGCATTTTAGGGTCTTCATTTTGTTTAATTAATTCAGGTAGCAAAGGGACTTGTACTTTGACAAACTATTCTTGTTTATTTGACTTTGACGTCGCGAAAAATGTGTCGATGTTTTTAATTTTAAACTAATTAACACAAAATTTATGACCCGAAAACCAGTTTTTTGACTTACCAGTTTGTTGAGTTGTTCGACTTTGATGCCAAATATCTCGAAGACAATGAACTTTGAAGTATGTACTAAAATATTTATAGGATACTATATTGCTTAAAGCCATTGCTGTTAATATGATAAGCTATAGAAACATTACAAAACTAAGGGATTCAGATCGAAGGTCATCGGCATGGTCCAGCCCCTTAAAAATTACTCCCATATATTTTTATCATTTTGGTTGCCAAAGACTAGAGTTGCCACTAGAGAATTCTAGTATCAAGAATCGGTAATGATAATTCCGCTACTCGATGCTAGATGTCGACTACGAAAATAATAGTCGTTTTGGTACCAAAACTTTTTTTTTTAAAGTGATGTATGGAGATGGAGTTAGCACACTTTGACTCTTCTCTATGCAAATACGCAATAAAGCACTAAATGATATTCTGCCGGTGACAGCAATAAGGGCTAAAGGGTGACTCACGTTAGACCGGGCCGTGTCCGGGCCGGAGCTCCCGCGCTTACTTTTCTATGACATGACAGGTGATCACGTGATGCTTTCCATATAGGCGAAGCTTCGGCACGGACATGGCCCGGTCTAACGTGAGTCATCCTTAAGACCAGGTTCATTTCATACTTATTAGTGTCCTTACTTTAGTTCCATGAACAAATACGCAATAAAGCACTAAATGATATCCTGCCTGTGACAGCTATAAGAACCCGCGAGTACTCTTGTCTGTTTGTTTCTAAAGATAGCTATCTGTTTGTTCCATATTTGCATTTCTAAGCACACAATTTAATGGACTACTCGTAACATTGTGTTTATTGAAAAACAGGAAATACAGGACTTTTCTCGATTTCCTGGAAAATGTAAGAGACCTATATTTTTAAACTGAAATATATCATAACATTTATAACTAGTAGTTTAAATATAAAACTTTAATTTTATTTGTATGTGACAAATACACAAATAATTTAATTTAAATATTAAACTTAAAATCAAAAACGCTAAAATCGCGCAACATGTTTCGGATGACAGTTTAAATTTTATTAACGCTAAATTTACGCTAAAAGGTCGAAAATGTTCATTCACAGTCTACGGGTGTCATTGGGGCATATTCAATCGTTGACATTGGTATAAGAAAACATAACCCTCTTACGTACAATAGAGACTTCTGTTGTGTACGCACGTTGTACGGAACAGGGTTTTGTTTTCAAAATGACGGGCGTTTTTCCGATCTTTGATAATTGGATTTTTATGGCCTCTCGGATGTTTAGAACTTTGATACACATTTCCCGCCTTCATTAGCTTGATAGGCAAACTTTGATTAAGTATAAACTAGTCGAGGCAAAAACACATTAACACGTACTAAAGCCGTCATTTTAGGTGCCTGGTTAACTGGTGGAGATAGAGCACCCAAGTGCCTACGTCTACCTACTCTTATTTTTTTACATTTACCACGTTAAACAAGCAAACTGCAATCAAGCATTTTTTGTGCCTGATAATATACGTTCACCGCGGCCTATAGACGCCTGCAGATCCGGGGGTATTACATGCGGTGTACTGCCATCTCGCCGAAATATTTTTCGCCTAATTTCACTTCCCAACCAACTTATTGCAGTACTTTTAGTTGGCAAACCAATGCTTAGCATATTATTTTTTAGCATAATTTTTATTTGAACACAATTTTATTTAGCAGATGTTCATATTACCACGATTTATATAGAAAAATAGTTACTAAGCAAATGTTTTATTATACCTAACTATTTATTGTTAAATAACGTTTGCCCAAATTGAAATTTCGCATACGTTTTATTGGATCACAACTATATTCAGCATTTTTTTTATGACCCGTAAAACGAAACTGCTCCCAGAGATAGGTAGGTTATGCTTATTTTTTTTAAGACCCTAAAAACGAAATTGCTCCCAGAGATAGGTAGGTTATGGTTATTTTTTTTTATGACCCGTAAAACGAAACTGCTCCCAGAGATAGGTAGGTTAGGGTTATTTTTTTTTTGATGACCCTAAATACGAAACTGCTCCCAGAGATAGGTCGGTTAGGGTTATTTTTTTTGGTCACCCTAAAAACGAATCTGCTCCCAGAGATAGGTAGGTTAGGGTTATTTTTTTTTGATGTCCCTAAATACGAAACTGCTCCCAGAGATAGGTCGGTTAGGGTTATTTTTTTTGGTCACCCTAAAAACGAATCTGCTCCCAGAGATAGGTAGGTTAGGGTTATTTTTTTTTGATGTCCCTAAAAACGAATCTGCTCCCAGAGATAGGTAGGTTAGGGTTATTTTTTTTTATGACCCGTAAAACGAGACTGCTCCCAGAGATAGGTAGGTTAGGGTTATTTTTTTTTATGACCCTAAAAACGAAACTGCTCCCAGGGATAGGTAGGTTATTCACAATATTAGGCGAAAAATAATTTATTCCTATCAATACATTCGACATAACAATAAAAGACATTTTGAAACATGACCAACTAAATATTTTGCCATACAATAATATTGTAAATAATCATTTGCGACATGTTATATATGCGAAACATTGGTCTGCCATCTGATAGTTTTGCCAAATGATACTATGGGAAAAATAGTTTGGGTAGTGATAATTTGCCATACAATTTTCGGCCACATATTAGTAAACCATTACATGCGCCTTGCCGGCGTTTTAAAAACCTGTACACTCCTTTGAAGAACCCCATACTGTGACCCCTCGAGAAAGGGAGCTCATTCCACAACTATAAGGTGCTAATTAGTCACGGATATTTTAAGAGATAATACATTACATTAAAACAATTAACTTTTAACTGAAATTAAGGAACCTTATGATTTTACACACAATTTAATGGACTACTCGTAACATTGTGTTTATTGAAAAACAGGAAATACAGGACTTTTCTCGGTTTCCTGGAAAATGTAAGAGACCTATATTTTTAAACTGAAATATATCATAACATTTATAACTAGTAGTTAAATATAAAACTTTAATTTTATTTGTATGTGACAAATACACAAATAATTTAATTTAAATATTAAACTTAAAATCAAAAACGCTAAAATTGAATAATTTTACAGTTTAGACTCTGTGCTTAGAAACACAAATATGGAATAAACTTGTTTTTAGTCACTCGCGCAACATGTTTCGGATGACAGTTTAAATTCTATTAACGCTAAATTTACGCTAAAAGGTCGAAAATGTTCATTCACAGTCTACGGGTGTCATTGGGGCATATTCAATCGTTGACATTGGTATAAGAAAACATAACCCTCTTACGTACAATAGAGACTTCTGTTGTGTACGCACGTTGTACGGAACAGGGTTTTGTTTTCAAAATGACGGGCGTTTTTCCGATCCTTGATAATTGGATTTTTATGGCCTCTCGGAAGTTTAGAACTTTGATACACATTTCCCGCCTTCATTAGCTTGATAGGCAAACTTTGATTAAGTATAAACTAGTCGAGGCAAAAACACATTAACACGTACTAAAGCCGTCATTTTAGGTGCCTGGTTAACTGGTGGAGATAGAGCACCCAAGTGCCTACGTCTACCTACTCTTATTTTTTTACATTTACCACGTTAAACAAGCAAACTGCAATCAAGCATTTTTTGTGCCTGATAATATACGTTCACCGCGGCCTATAGACGCCTGCAGATCCGGGGGTATTACATGCGGTGTACTGCCATCTCGCCGAAATATTTTTCGCCTAATTTCACTTCCCAACCAACTTATTGCAGTACTTTTAGTTGGCAAACCAATGCTTAGCATATTATTATTTAGCATAATTTTTATTTGAACACAATTTTATTTAGCAGATGTTCATATTACCACGATTTATATAGAAAAATAGTTACTAAGCAAATGTTTTATTATACCTAACTATTTATTGTTAAATAACGTTTGCCCAAATTGAAATTTCGCATACGTTTTATTGGATCACAACTATATTCAGCATTTTTTTTATGACCCGTAAAACGAAACTGCTCCCAGAGATAGGTAGGTTATGCTTATTTTTTTTAAGACCCTAAAAACGAAATTGCTCCCAGAGATAGGTAGGTTATGGTTATTTTTTTTTATGACCCGTAAAACGAAACTGCTCCCAGAGATAGGTAGGTTAGGGTTATTTTTTTTTTGATGACCCTAAATACGAAACTGCTCCCAGAGATAGGTCGGTTAGGGTTATTTTTTTTGGTCACCCTAAAAACGAATCTGCTCCCAGAGATAGGTAGGTTAGGGTTATTTTTTTTTGATGTCCCTAAAAACGAATCTGCTCCCAGAGATAGGTAGGTTAGGGTTATTTTTTTTTATGACCCGTAAAACGAGACTGTTCCCAGAGATAGGTAGGTTAGGGTTATTTTTTTTTATGACCCTAAAAACGAAACTGCTCCCAGGGATAGGTAGGTTATTCACAATATTAGGCGAAAAATAATTTATTCCTATCAATACATTCGACATAACAATAAAAGACATTTTGAAACATGACCAACTAAATATTTTGCCATACAATAATATTGTAAATAATCATTTGCGACATGTTATATATGCGAAACATTGGTCTGCCATCTGATAGTTTTGCCAAATGATACTATGGGAAAAATAGTTTGGGTAGTGATAATTTGCCATACAATTTTCGGCCACATATTAGTAAACCATTACATGCGCCTTGCCGGCGTTTTAAAAACCTGTACACTCCTTTGAAGAACCCCATACTGTGACCCCTCGAGAAAGGGAGCTCATTCCACAACTATAAGGTGCTAATTAGTCACGGATATTTTAAGAGATAATACATTACATTAAAACAATTAACTTTTAACTGAAATTAAGGAACCTTATGATGAATATATAATTTTTTTTTGTTTTCATTTACCGAACAAAAAAAATATTATAATTAATTTTTAAAAATAATCACCCCTATTATGTACCTGTCAAGATGTTTAACACTGTCTGTCATGTCACGTCAAGTTTAAAGAGGTTCTAGAATGTCTAAAGAGGTCTCATTTAATTATCTTATTAACAGGGTGTTTTAACGTAGCAAATTTGTTTCCTAGTTTTCTCCAAAAAAACATAACAAAACCAATGATGTTTCATACTTAAATGTACTCCGAGAACCGAGTACTATCGGCTATAAAAATATCCGTGACTAATTTGTTAGCACCTTATATATTCGCAATTAAATACAGTAGAAACTCGAAAGCACAAATCTCAAGGGAAACGCCAAAAAGTTCATGTTAACGAGATTTCGTCATAGAGGGTATTCACTTGACGACCTGTTTGACATAATCGACAGTGACCCTGCCTATATGAAGTCGATGGTCCTGGGTTCAAATCCCGGTAAGGGTATTTTGTGTGATGAGCGCGGCTATTTTTTCCTGAGCCAATGCCATGGGTGTTTTTTTAGTCGATTGCTCTTGATATTTATTTTATAAATTTATCAATTTTTTAATGTTCAAAAGAAAGCGTAAAGCCAAAAATAAATGGACTTGCCACAGGGCTTTTTCTAGCAGCTGTTTTTTCTCCAAAGATTATCCGATATCCGCTATCGGATCCCACAATGAGAAAACGCTTTTACACTTACACTTATTCTAACTAGAAACCCTTGTTCCAGGTATAGCATCAATAACAACTCTCACCGTGCTCTCCTTCGAGCGCTACATGCTAGTGACTCGGCCCTTCAGCTCGCACCACCTGAGCCCTAAGGGCGCCATGGTATCCATCGTGTTCATCTGGAGCTACTCGCTGGCGCTCACCACGCCGCCGCTCATGGGCTGGGGTAACTACGTCAACGAGGCCGCCAATATCAGGTATTGTCACTTTAGAAACTCTAATAAGGATTCTTTTTCGACTAACAAGGCCGTTAAGATCTAGTATTCCTCTTTCGACGCTTGCAAATCAAGAGGTACGCTTGCTAAATTCATTACTTTTAGAGCACTCCTGCAATCACTGAGCCCTGCCCGTACTCCAACTTCCAACACAGGGGAATACATTACACAACCGAGAGGAAAATAAATGATTCTTGGCTAGTTGGCCACGTGAAGTTTGTCCGTATCTACTACTTAGATCACTTTTCCCACAAGACGCCATACCACCTTTGACATAACAAGTTTATCTAACTCTGTTTCGTGTTATCCGAGTCACAGAAGAAATAATAGTACTACCGTACAGAAAGGACACATCCTACAAACCCGAAGTTTGACAGCGATTCAGGGTCGAATCATGCTATCCCTTTCTAATATATAGCACTATCCCTTTCGGATATTTAGGGTTGTCAAAATTCAAGTGATTATCTTATCTGTGGTCGTGCACGCACAAGGAATTCAAGTGGTGCCAACCCTAATAATTGCTCGGAGCAATGCTGTGCCGAACGGAGCCGAGTTCGACCGAAGTCAGGAGTGTCTCCCCTCCCCACTGTCCGAGTTTAGTACGAGTAGGTAGAGCTTCCTCAAATTGAGCCGCGGCTGTATACAAAGAGCGAAACTCTTAGCTGTCCATCGGTGGACCTTATGCCTTATGTAATAAGGTTTATGAACGGTTAGGTACGTCTTTGTATTGTCGGAATGTCGATTTCGGTCAGATAATTTAACTATTGGCAATTTGAACTTCGCTGTAAAATGATATTTATTCGAAACTCAAGGTTTGACCGTATTTTAGAGTGCCGTAGAGTGATACTTTGATCAATTTCAGAATTTAAAAGTATTTATTTCTCCGAATATTAACTTTAAAAAAATGCTAATATCGGTTTATGTCCTTAGAATATGTGGTCGTATCAAAAATACACACTGTATCCCCCTTATTACGCTTACGCTGTGAGGAGAATTAGACAATTGACTAATGTTGAAACAGCTCGCCTTGTTTATTATTGTTATTTTCACAGTGTAATGTCATATGGTATTCTGGTTTGGGGCAAAGCAGCTGACATACAGACTATATTTGTCTTACAAAAGAGAGCCATTCGTTCTATGGATCTATATCTGAATCCCTAAAATCTTTTCTCCTATCTTTGCATTCCCTAATATTGTTTGTCATAATGATCAGATGTCCTAACGCGCGTATTCCCTAATTTTGGTTTCCCTATTATCGAATGGGCGATTTTTTTTTGTCCTAATATCTTTTTCCCTAATGACACTTTCCATATTGAGTATTTATCCTAATGTTATGTAGCATAATTATTTTTTTGCCTAATTATTGTTAGGCCTAAAAATTATATATCCTAACCATCATGTTACCTAATTTCACTTAGCCTATCGTTGCTTGACCTAACACTCGTATGCCCTAATTTTGATTTCCCTATTGCGTTTCGTTTTTACAATGGTCGCAGTTCTAACCTAACCTAACCCACTTTTGTGACAGCAGTTCGTTTTTGCGAGGATCACAGTTCTAACCTAACCTAACCCACTTCTGTGGCAACATTTCGTTTTTACAATGGTCGCAGTTCTAACCTAACCTAACCCACTTTTGTGGCAGCAGTTCGTTTTTGCGAGGGTCACGGTTCTAACCTAACCTAACTCACTTTTGTGGCAACAGTTCGTTACCATTCATTATGGAAAGTAATTGTTATGATAATTGATCAATAGGAAAAGTAACTGTTATGACGATTGATCATTAGGGTAATAGCCATTAGGTCAAAACAGTTAGAACATGTTATTTTATGCCAAACATTGTTAGGGATTTCGAAGAATATGGTAAAAAACATTAGGGATCTTGATAGTTATGGTACAAATGCTTAGGGCAAATGAGTCTTAGGCTAACCATTACATTATGGAAAATAATCGTTATGACAATTGATCGTTAGGGCATGTGCCCATTAGGACAAACCAGTTAGGGCAAGTGACTTTAGGACAAACGTTGTTAGGGATTCAGAATGACACCCTCGTTCTATATATAATTTAAGGGTGCGTGAATCATTAAGAGAACTTTTTAAAGAAATTAATATTTTAACTGTAGCTTCCCAATACATATATGATAGTATTATTTATGTTGTTAAGAATCTAGACTCCTTCACTAAGAATTCTGATGTCCATAACTATAATACTAGAAATAAAAACATGCTTGCTATCGGAAAGTTTCGTGTTCGTAAAGTACAGAAGTCATTCGTTGGACAATGCATTCATTTTTATAACAAGTTACCTGAGGATGCTTTAAGATTACCCTTTCCAGCTCTTAAGAATTACTTAAAAAAGTCATTGATGTTGAAGGCTTATTACAGAGTCGAGGACTACTTGACAGACAAACATGCATGGTCCAAACCAGAAACTGTAATAACGACAAGTAGCAATTAAAAGCATTGTATTATGTGTAGAGTTAAAGGTGACTCAGCTCAGGTAAGAAAGCACATCAAATTGTATGAAAGCATCTCATAACAATCAGTCAGATTCATATGATATGTATTCTCATTTCTTTTATTGGTTTTATTTTCTTTTCCTTTTGTAAGAACTTGATATGTTTTCTGAAAGAGCTACGTATTTGTATAAAGTTATGTACTCACTGAGTATAATTGCATGAATTCTATAGTAATTTAAATTGTATTTTTCTTAATTACTCGTAATGCATGTTAATTATAAGATGTACCTAATAATGTTTTGAAAAGATGTGTCCCGCCGAGTTTGTTGCCGGTCCCATATTGGGATACCCTCCTCCAATTGAGGGGGGATTTAAATCTTCTCGGGGCAGAGGTGTACGGTTGGAGCCGGTAAAGGTTTATTTGACGTTCATAAGCGCATTGTAATATGCCTACGTGAATAAACTATTTTTTTTTATCTTTATCTTTATTCATAAACGCCTCAAGCCTCAATTATGTTTTATCCCTTTCTTGGATATATCTAAGTCTACATGACAGATTAAGACAAACGATTATGAGCTAATTGAGGCTTGTCTTGTAGGGCGTTTATGAATGAGAGGGTATAACTATCCTTATCATGAATGTTTCTTTCCATTGATCTACGTATAGAACCGGCACAGAGAACCAGTATTTTGTGCCGTGAGTTGTTGCCAGCCGCCTACAAATTATGTACAAATCTCGCGACCTAAAAGCGTAAGCGCCATGCATTTCACGGCGCTTACGACGTTTTGGTCACTTGGTTCACGCCCCGCTCCCCTCGCCTACAGGTTGCGTTGCGACAATTTCATTGTTTGGCTTCTCTACTTAAATTACCTAATAATAGCTCAATGTTTCATTGTCCACAGCTGTTCGGTGAACTGGCACGAGCAGAGCATGAACACACTGACATACATCCTGTTCCTGTTCGCCATGGGCCAGATAGTTCCCTTCATCATCATCACCTTCAGCTACGTGAACATCGTCCGGACTCTCAAGAACGTAAGTAGTCTATGTACGTAAGTAGACGATGTTAGAATCATATTTTGAACTACAATCTAAGCTACCTAAATATGTGAAGAATACCAAAGATACATATAACTTCGTATAAGATAAGTAAAGTCTAAGGAAGAAACGTGCCTCGGAAATCGAGAAAAAGTTATACTCGAATAGATAGAGATTTACATGCAATTAATATTCCCACCCTCCCACCGCAAAAATAAATACGCATATAAATATAACAAACCACCACCAAAAGAATAATCCTCGACACGTGTTTCACCTCTCTACGAGGCATCCTCAGGAGTTGTTGACGGTCTGACGCCCGGCTGCTACTACTGCGGCTGGATTTGATTCCGTTGCCGGGTTAGCACTGATTGACTAGCACACGTTATCTTTTCGCGGATTAGCAAAGTAATATTTTGGTTTTAATTTTTTTTAAGGCCCGATTTAGTCAAATTATGTTTTATCCCTTTCTTACAAATACATAAGTCAAAATGACAAATAGAGACAAACGATTAATTAGCTTGTAACGCGTATATGAATAACACCATGTAAGTACCTATACTTGGTCAAGCAAATCTTGTCAAAAGAAAAAGGCCCGAAATTCAAACTTTCTATGGGACGATAGCCCTTCGCGCCTACATTTTTCAAATTTGCCGCCTTTTTCTACTGACAAGATCTGCTTGACCAAGTATATGTATACTATTCTGGTAAATGGGTGAATTTTTTGTGTTGTTGTACTGTTCCGTTGTCCGAGGGACAATAATGGTGGCACAGTTTGTTAATAGTACATTGTGCAACATGGGGTGTAAGTTGAATATTGCAAACGAGAGTAAGTTAAATCGCGACGGCTTGCCGGAGCGATTTATAGACTCGAGTTTGCAATATTATTACGCCCCGAGTTACACACAATGTTTTTCATCACACTTGCGATACAAAAATTAAGTATAAAGACAAAAAACTGTTAATTATGGCACTAGAAACTTCATAACTCCCTAGGGAGAACGCTTTTTCTATAACTCCCGGTAAACCTGCGTGCAATTCCACATTTACTGAGCGAGTGTGATGAAAAATAAATTTATGATATTCTGATGATGAATTCTTTATGATATGTTCAGAAACCGCATGTTACGATACAGTTAGCAATTGACATTTTATTTCGAATAAAACGTCATCACGACTGATACTAGATTTTAGGCCAAATCAAATTCCTTTGTTTTACAGAGATCTTCGAAATTTAAATGTCATTATATAATAACATTTTCACAAAAAAAAAATTGTAACAAAATACTTTATCTTTATTCTGACCGTAATTTGCGTTTTTTCAACGCCATCATTAGGGGGTTTACAGATAAATATATTTAACTGATTAATGTAAGCAAGAGACTCGTATAAACATGTCAATAACAGAATGTTGAAGTTCGAATGTTGCTTCTGGGTATAAAGGTATCTTTTCCACGTGTATTCCACTTCCGCTTTTTTCCAGCGATTCTCATGAGACTACATTACAGTCAATCAATCATTCAGTCTACTGTTGGGAAAAAATAAAGGTAGTTTTACAGTCATCTTTTTAAGATTAATGAAAAGTTTGACCCGTTTGGTCCTATTGCTCTACAACTTTTTAAAACAAAAACTATCCAAAAGGTTGGTCACCACTGGCGACCGGAGTGTTGGCAGCTTTCTGGCGCAACGTATTATAATCGCAATACAGCGGGGAAATGCTGCCAGCAATTTTTTTGACGTATTTTAGTTTTCGAATCGGTCGAAGTCCCTAGAGGAACCCCTTAAATTGCTAATTTAATTTTTGGCAACCGCATTGTGATCTAAAACAGCTACGATTTTTCAAAAATTATTCTGACTAAACCTACTGCATTTGGACGGGATTCCACCCAGGGCCGTCTTAAGCTATGCTGGGCCCTTGGGCACATAAGAATTTGGGGCCCTTTTCGAAAGTAAAGAAAGCGAATTAAACTAACACTTTTCTACTGTGATCATCTATTTATTATGGATAATCAAATGTACTGTTACTGTCTGCCCTTCGGGGCCCCGTGTGCCCTTATGGTAAAGACGGTACAGATTCCACCAGTGTGCGACACCGTGTGTGGCACGAGCTTATACTGAATATGCTTGTGCCGCACAGTGCCGCACACTGGTGGAATCCCGCCTAAATCCTTACTTCACATATCCATAACAAATCAAGATGAGAATTTAAAACACTGATTTAAATCTAATCACGGTGATTTTGAATTTCTTGATTTTAGTCTCCTCCGAGACCACGGGGACAACGCCATCCTCGAAACGTCGGAGGTAAATTTAAAACTTAATTTTACGCGATTAAGTCCCGTCGTTGTGAATAATAATGTAAATATTAGGTCATTACCTATGAAATTGGCGTTTTGTCCGGAGAATTTCAACGAAACACGAATTTCCATACAATTAATTTTGCGGATATTTTTTTGATGGCTAATTCAAACCAAACAAAATTTTTCCAGTAATTTTTGACACCTTTAAGGTATGTTTTCAATATCTCCATTTCTTGAAAATTGGTACCATTAGAAAAATATAAGTAATTTTAATACTCGAACCGACAGCACATGAAAAGACCTATTTTCAAGGCTTAATTCTGAACACTTAACAATAAAAAATAACAATTAATTGTATGTAAAATCGTTGTTTATTGAGTGCACTGTAGTTTTATTGTAATTGTGTATGTACTTTTGTAAAAAAAAAAAAACTAGGATCAGACTTATATCTATGAACAAAAACGCCAATTTCATAGGTAAGGACCTAATATAAAAGCTCGAATTGGCCTCCATAAGCACTCATCCGGCCTCCGTCTGCAAGCTTCGTGTCTCAAGAGACGGCTCGCGTATCGACGACACTCGTATGAGATCAGACTATCTTTTTATGAAACTATACTATAGTATAACTACCTAAACAACCCTAAAAAAACTCGGTATCGTGTTCTGATTAGGAAAAATGAGAAAAAAAATTTTACCGAGAAAAATTTTTGCCCATTTATGGAGGGTTGGCCGAATTGGATGACCTACCCTAAAGGAGAATTTTTCGTTTCTCGTTTTACACACACACTATTTTAGTTACACCTTGTATAATTAATAAATCTTACTCGTACAGGCCAATTCAAAAGTGTCCATACTGGCATCAAAATGATATTTGAATCATGTTATTTAGATATATATACCCTAAAGATACATCATCATCATATCAGCCTTTGATCGCCCACTGCTGAGCATAGTCCTCTCTTCGAGTACCTACGCCACTTATCCCGGTCCCGAGCAAATCTCATCCAGAAGTGACCCGCAATCTTCCGAATGTCGTGCACCCAACGAGCCAACGGACGCCCGAACGATTCTTGTACGAGCCATGGTATAATAATATACTCCGCCTGGTAGGTACTCTCTTCCCGTCTTTTCGTGGTCAGGTGACTGACACAAGCCTACGTCATCATGCGACAGCGCTATGTGATAATATGCGATAGCGCTATATATAGCGGCCATGTTATTGTGACGTAGGCCTGTCCCAACTAGCAAATCTATGTGCTATAAAAGTTGAGAGCACGTTTTTATTTTCGCTTTTTGGTGCTATAAAAGGTGTAAAAACAGTCGAATAAAAGTCCTGTAAGCGTTTAGTCAACGCGAAAAGGCGCACTTATACAGAGTAAAAGTGTTATAAAAATCGAGTAAGCGCTGTATAGGAAGCAAATCGATGCTGCAAGAGTTGAGTAAAAGTGGATAAAAGCGCTTCTAGTGTTTTAATAGCAACGATAGTGCTTTTATTCGACTATTTGTTCTATAAACATTAGCAATTTACTATTACTCAGTGAAAGTGTTCTATAAAAGCAGCCGCACTGCTTTTTCTCAGTAAAAAGGTTTCGTAAAAGTAGCCGAATTGCTTTTACTCGGCATTTTAAATGTGTAAGAGTGCAGTAAATGCTTTTATTCAACTAATATGTGCTAAAAACGATCTCAGGTAAGCGATTATATTACAATTATTTTATTATGTTTGAGGCCTAATCGTCTTCACGTGTCTAATAAAACAAAAAGGTACTTAAGTATTTTTTTACTACTGTCATCCATGACATTTATTTTTACCGTGATTGTGTACATAAGTTTTTACTGTCTGTAAGTACACGTAATACAGTAAAACCTAGCGCGAAAAATACTTTATTGATAAAACCAAAGGCACTGGTTCATATATATTCATGGGCCGTCTATTTTCTTAAATTTCAATAAAAAAATATTAATTAAAATAAGTAAAAATTTACTTACACGATCTAGTTTCTCTTATATCTCATTAATTCGACTATAAGTCGAGTAACTGCGTTTACTGCTACACTTATATTAGCACATGATGTCGCCATGTTTATGGATTTATAGTCCGGTGGCCGACTGCATGAAACCCTACCTGATAAAAAAATAGAAAAATCCTACTCTGTAGGGGTAGCTGACTTTTAGCAGCTTCAACTGCTCTTGGACGGCCGTGGCTTAACTTGGCAAATTTTGCGCAAGTGGCAAAAAAGTGGTACAAATATTCATCAAAAAACAAAAGTGGTCAGCTACATCCTGTGTTGGCTGGTTCCTGTGTCCGACCGAATTTGTGGTACCAAGTGAGCTACAATTTACCTCATCGAAAAATAGAATGTCACTTGTATGGTAGGATAGCTGCCATTGACATTTTTTTTAATGCGGACGGACTGCAAAAGCTGCCAGGCTAAGGTGAGACCGACCAAGACATACGTCAACAAATTTAATGTAGGTATTACAATCAGTTTTTTTCATTCTACTTTTTGATGAGGTAAATTGTAGCTGTCACGTTGTACCACAAATTCGGTAGGACACAGGAACCTGCCAACACAGGATGTAGCTGACCACTTTTGTTTTGCTGTCCTCAATTCTATTATACGATGGGGTTTTTTTTGATGAATTTTTGTGCCACTATTTTGCCATTTGCGCAAAATTTGCCAAATTAAGCCGCGGCCGACCAAGAGCAGTTGATGCTACTAAAAGTCAGCTACCCCTACAGAGTAGGATTTTTCTATTTTTTTATCAGGTAGGGTTTCATGCAGTTGGCCACCGGACTATATTGAAACGACAACATGGCTGACTTGTGCTGTTAATGTAGTTCAAAACTCTTTAAAAGTACTCTAAGCTGAATACATTTTGAATAAAACCTGTAAATACACTTCAGCTCCTATAACAGCGGTTTGAACCCCATTACCCGAATTATGATATAAGCGCGCTGTTACAGCAGCATTGTTGCCAAATGGTTATTGGATTGCTTTTAATAAGCTTTTATAGCAACAGAGAAGAGAATTGAGTAACAGTTGTATTAAAGCGCCTTATTCAGACAATTAGCTATTCTATAGCTGTTATATGATTTTAATAGAACAATTATGCTCAATAAAAGTGATTTAGTAGCGCTAACTCAGCATTTATTAAAAGGTGGAATAAAAGTGCTAAAAGATAGTGCTATAAACGTTTATACGACATGATTATAGCACTAATTAGCGAAAATTGCTAAATAGTCGAGTTAACCGCTATTATACGATATATTGGTGTTTCAACAACCGTAACTCGGCTGTTATACGATTACAGGCTGAGTAAATCAATTATTATACGACTATTTTGCTAGTTGGGGTGTCACTTTGGGAAGAGAAGACCATGTTTTATTAGACTATGGTACGAGCGCAATGCAGGATAACTAGGTATATATACAGGATGATTTCTGGGTCGTGACCCAGAACCACTTTTTCTGACTCGGTAAATGATCCACATTAACATATGGTAGTATTTGATTAAAACATAATTACTTTAATTATTCTTATTTTCAAGTAAAATTAATGTTATACTAAGTAATTATGGTCACCCTATGACTTTTGACATACGCTGTATGGAAAGCAACAAGACGTCACATTGAGTAGGGTCACCAAATTGTATTCAAAAATGTTTTTTCCTACTTGTCATCTGGAAAATAATCATCATTATTGGTGATAAACAATAATTAACAACATCATTAGGCTCATCTTTGGATTCTGTATGATGTCTGGCTCTCTTGCTCCACGACCCCGAAATCACCCTGTATACCTAACACGATTAAGATATCATTCTGATGTCAACGTCAATGATGTCCAATAATGTACGTTCGAATCGGCCTGCTAGATTCTTAAAAATTGGGATGTTGCCGGAAGTCAAACTACCTAAAAGTTCACCCCTACCGATTAGGGCTTCCAATACCGGGATCCCGGGATCCCGAAATACCGGGATCCCGTCTGTTTAAACAGATTTTTCACTACCGGTATTTTTTAATGAAATACCGGGATCCCGGTATTTTCAAAAACAAGGAAAATGTGCCTATTATAACGTTTAAAATCTATTAAAATGGTCAAATTCGGCTGTATCAAGAAGATAACTTGCCAATTTAATTAAAGAAGATCATTTAATTGAAACAAGATCTGTGCATATGCGTTAGATAAATATTTGGTGATGAATTCTGATGTTCAGGATATATTAAGGGGCTACCCCACGCGAATGACCTTCGATCTGAATCCCTTAGTTTTCTAATGTTTTTTGTAGCTTATTATATTAACAACAACATCTTGAAGCAATATATACTGCAAAACGTAATTCAAGACCAAAAAAAGTAAGAAAATGTTGCCACTTTTTACTAGCGCGTCTTGTATTTATGCAAAAATAAGTATATAAAAGTACTTTTTTAAATCGCAGAAGTAAAATTACTAATAAATAAATTATCTTAGCGTTATTATTTATCAAAAGGAATTTACTATTTTACAAACAAATTATTGCAGTGGCAACATTGTCTTACTTTTTTTGGTCTTGAATTAAGTTTTGCAGTTTAGTATCCTATATTTACTTCAAAGTTCATTGCCTTCGAGATATTTGGCATCAAAGTTGAACAATTTTAGGCTAAAAACTGGTTTTCTGGCCATAACCTTTGTGTTAATTAGTTTAAAATGAAAACCCTGGACACGTTTCTCGAGACGTCAAAGACGAACCCAAATATTTAGATTTCGTACATGTAATTGTAAGATTCTTCACTGCAAACTAGATACGAAAAAAGTGTTTTATTTTAGAAAAATGTCGGGTAGCCCCTTAATATAATTAGTTCTTAAAATTTTATCAAAAAGTAGAAAGAAATTAATTGTAATGGCATACGAATTTTTGGTGCCAAAGAATATTTATGGGCCGATTATTAGATTGAACTAAAAATGTGACTTGTGAAGTCAACAAGGCGGATAAAATGATTGCCAACCTGGAGGGTGCACATAATTATTGCAGATGGCGGTTATTGTTTAATATCCTAAGCTAAGGACATTCATATCAGGTGTAAAAGTCAGCCTTTAAAAAAAAACTCAATTTTTTTAAGCCATTTATAGACAATACCGGGATCCCGGGATCCCGGTATTGATGAAGACAGTTTCGGTATTAATACCGGTATTGAAAGAAGCCCGGTATTTGGAAGCCCTACTACCGATGCGTAAAAGACATAGACGCACTTATACTCTCTTCGCAATAAAAGTTGTATTCAGATAACTTCTATCACCTCTAATCACCAATAAAGAAATGTTATCTTACTTCGCCTTTTAACTAATTTTGTTGTTTATTTATTTAACTTTTATTGCACAAAAGAAAACCTTACAATATAAAATACTCTATCAGTGAACCTTTTGGCAAAGCAGGGAGTTGTTGACCGTATACCACAATTTTCACACGAGGCATTTGCATATGCCAATAAACTAAATGCGTAGAATCGCAGATACAGATGGCGCGGTTTACGCGCGAATAGACGCGTGTTTTCTAACGCGCGCGTTGTTTCGGCAGGTGGCGCTTTCATCGCGTGAGTGGCGTATAACGGTTTTAGTTTTAAAATAAGATTTTGTCAAAAAAACATTTTTGATACAACCTTTTATTGCTGACTGTACTTTTCTTTCACCAGGCAATTAATACTCATCGTGACAATTATAATAAACCCCCAATTATGTCGCGTTGTTTTATCACAGAGTGCCTATGGCCACCTCATGTGTCCATCATCAGATCAGCTCGATAGTACCATAATATTGCATTGTCACCCAACTTGCATAGGTATATGTATGTGAAGATTCAGCTCAATCGAATAATGGAAAGTGGGTCTAATTTATGTTACATGTTTTGACCCGAACATACATACATACATGCATACATAACTTCAAACATTGCAAGTTAATGTTTATATAAAAGCTTGTAAAATGGACAATGTCGGATTATTATAAAACCTACAACTGTGACTCGTTTGTACTAACTTGTTTGAAAAGAAAACCAGGGTCACTTGTACCATTACCATCCCATTAACCCGGGGTTAACCGGTTAAACCTGCAGTTACCGTGATTACCAGTAACATTTGACACTGGGTTAACCGGTTAAACCGTTCATAATCATGGTAACTGCAGGTTTAACCGGTTAACCCCGGGTTAGTGGGATGGTGCAAGTGGCGCTGTAACTTTCAACAATATTGCTTAGGTACAGACACCTATATCTAAAACCTCGGCCCTAAAAACCGCAGTGCGGTGACGCCATTATAAATTCAACTCGGTGTGAAAAAGGAAAGAATAAATAACGACGCAAACGGGATTCGCTACCTGCAAGTTTCGCTACGAGTGACACTATAAGCCCCCTCCAGACTATGCGCGTGAATCGCGGGCGATTCACGCGCATAGTCTGGAGGGGGCTTTAGACCGGTGTACCCACAGATAAAGCTAAATGGAAAATACCCTGCAAAAACAAATATGACGCAGCCTTTAGATTGTCTGTGTCATACCCATATATGATCCGTACATGTGTAATTGGTGTAAAAACCGTTCTTGTAAATAAATATGTAAATAGATTTAACGAATAACCGCACGTGAATAAATAAACAAACAAGCGTGTAACGTGTTACCGAGTGGAATGAATAATAACTGAATATAATTTTAATTGACTACTGTCACATAATAAATAATAGTACTACCTAACAGAAACTAACAGAAAGGACACTTCCTACAAAATCGAAGTTTCACAGCAGGGACGAATCGTGCTTGTCCCTTTCTAATGTATGGCATGATCCCTTTCGGCTATTTAGGGTTGTCAAAATTCAAGTCATTATCTTATCTGGGGTCGTGCACGCAAAAGGGACGTCAAGTTTTGCCAACCCTAATAATTGCTCCGAGCGCTCCGAACAATGCTGAGCCGAACGGAGCCGAGAATGTCCGAAAGGAGTAGTGTCGCCTCACTGCTACTGTGGGTGAAGGTCTACATGATTTTTAGTACGTTTAATTGATTAAATAGATATATTTGGTAGATACCAAACTAAGCAATTCATAGGAATACCATAACTACCTAACTAACCGACAGTTATAAAGGAGCTATAAAACGTAAATATAATTTTGCTTGGCTAAGGGCCACTTGCACCATTCACTAACCCGGGTTTAACCGGTTAACCAGGGGTCAGTGGGATGGTGCAAGCGGCGCTAAGCTACATTCATATTATTCACAAGCCTCCGCCAAACACTTGAAAATGACGCGCTTGCATAATAAGAGAGCATGAATATTGTATTATGCAAACAAATGCCGTAAAAAAAGAAAAAGTATCGTTTTAGTGTATGGTCATGTACTTATAAGTTCAGGATTTTCAGGTGTACCTTTTGTATCCTCTAGCCGCCCAGAGACCTATAAAAAGGTCTCCTGTTCCATTCTAATTTGAACTTTGTGTTGACAAAATAAAATTTCATTTTGCTTGGCAAGGTTTGACGTATGGGCGGCTAGAGGTTAATTATTTTCAACCGACTTCGAATTGGTACTGTAAAATCACCTAACTTTAATAGATTGACCACGCCAAGTTTTCATGCCAAGTGCTACGTCAAGTATAGCCCATGGTATAATAATATACTCCGCCTGGTACTCTATTCCCGTCTTTTCTAGGTCACCTAACTGACACAAGCCTACGTCATCATGCGACAGCGCTATATGATAATATGCGATAGCGCTATATATAGCGGCCATGTTATTGTGACGTAGGCCTGTGTCACTCTGGGAATAGAAGACCATGTTTTATTAGACCATGGTATAGTCAAGTGTGAAAATATGGGTGCATCTTACTCAAAAATATGTCTTAATTCGCTGACATAAGAGCTATGGGACAGATTTTTGAGTATGATGATTGCACACATATTTTTACACTTGACTGTACCTTATAGGGATAGACATAGTCATTTATTTATAATATTTTAAATATTACATGTCAAGTTATTTTATTAGGCAATAGATATTCAGTTTTACTTATATACATATTTTTATTGACCCAAAAAGAACAACATAATAATAACAGCATAGGTACCTTCAGATCCACAGCGCAGGCTTCGTCATCATACAGATAGCTCATCCACCTCAGGTTTCCTCAAAATAAAATGTATATTTTCACATATGTCATCCGCAACACGCATCGTCAAATTTAAAAGGACATTGATCATCTATACATATAATAAAGCTGAAGAGGGTCGAAAGTCTGTACATGGAAGATATTTGAAAAAAAGTTGGCTGGGGATACTTAGAATCGATAACAGAACACGTTCCAAAAGTTTTTAGAATTTTTGTCTGTTTGTCTGTTTATCTGTTTATCTGTTTGTCTGTTTATTTGAACGCGCATCACGTGAAAACGGCTGAACGGATTTTGATGAAAACTTTACTAATCTGTCGAGAAAATCCCCGGCCAGGTTATAGGCTATAAAAATTTAACCCCTAAAATGGGGGGTAGCCACAACAATCGATTGACTTAAGTTTGCCCCTGAATCTTATGGCGCTACTTAGGAAGGAGGGGCAAACTTTTTTCAAATATATGCTACCACTATTGAGTAACCTGGTATACTAACAGATGGAGCTGAATTTAATACGTTGTGATATGAATAAGCTACCGAGGAAAGATTTTCCCAAATTAACTCTAAGTTTAGAACAGGGGGAACGGATATCAGCAAAAATAATTGAATAATTATGTTGATTTAATAAATTAATAATACAACAAAATTAAACGACAGTAAATTAATTGTCCCTCATTGCACAGTCTTTTGGGGAACTGAGTAAACATTAATTAATAAAGAAAACTAAAAATGAGTTTACATAGTTACATAGTGGTAAAATAAACACACATAATTATCAACACGCGTATAATTGCATAATTATTTAAAATTATTAATTTTCTGCATCATGAATTATCCAATTTTCATACAAGGTGGGTACTTTGAAAAAAAAAAAAACATTGACCTCTGTCATTTGCTGTGCCGGATTAACCCTTTTAGGCAAAATAAGCAGTTGCTTAGGGCACGCGTCTAGGGGGCACCAAAACCGTAGGCAAAAAAAAGCGCAGGCTGCATCAGCATTGCAGTCGTGGAGTAGGTACCTACAAGTACCCATCTAATAACGTCCCATCCCTTCTGGGACTAAAAGTAAAAATGTACAACTGTCTATCAAACTGCGTTTTTTATATCGAAAAATTTTCGCGCTCGCTTCGCTCGCGTTTACAATAACATTATAGGATATGATAAAAGTCACATTCGGGTGGCGACTGCAGCAGAATTACTCTGTTGCAACGTTACTGCTGCAACACTGTCAATTTTCGTGATAAAATGATGTGACTGATTTCCATACTACAAGTAAAAATGTACAACTGTCTATCAAATTGCGTTTTTATATCGAAAAATTTTCGCGCTCGCTTCGCTCGCGTTTTCAATAACTTTCTAAGATATGGCGACTGTAGCAGCATTAATCTGTTGCAACGTTACTGCTGCAGCACTGTCAATTTTCGTGATAAAATGATGTGAATGATTTCCATACTAAAAGTAAAAATGTACAACTGTCTATCAAATTGCGTTTTTATATCGAAAAATTTTCGCGCTCGCTTCGCTCGCGTTTTCAATAACTTTCAACGTCAAATTGCGTTTTTTATATCGAAATATTTTCGCTCTTGCTTCGCTCGCGTTTTCAGTAACATTCTAAGATATGATAAAGGTGACATTCGGGTGGCGACTGCAGTAGCATTACTCTGTTGCAACGTTACTGCTGCAGTACTGTCAATTTTTGTGATAAAATGATGTGACTGATTTAGATACTAAAAGTAGAAATGTACAACTGTCTATCAAACTGCGATTTTATATCGAAAAATTTTCGCGCTCGCTTCGCTCGCGTTTTCAATAACTTTCTAAGATATAGCGACTGCAGCAGCATTACTCTGTTGCAACGCTACTACTGCAGTACTGTCAATTTTCGTGATAAAATGATGTGACTGATTTTCATACTAAAAGTAGAAATGTACAACTGTCTATCAAATTGCGTTTTTATATCGAAAAATTTGCACGCTCGCTTCGCTCGCGTCTTCAATAACTTTCTAAGGTATGGCGACTGCAGCAGCATTACTCTGTTGCAACGTTACTGCTGCAACACTGTCAACTTTCGTGATAAAATGATGTGACTGATTTCCATACTAAAAGTAAAAATGTACAACTGTCTATCAAATTGCGTTTTTATATCGAAAAATTTTCGCGCTCGCTTCGCTCGCGTTTTCAATAACTTTCTAAGGTATGGCTACTGTAGCAGCATTTATCTGTTGCAACGTTACTGCTGCAGCACTGTCAATTTTCGTGATAAAATGATGTGACTGATTTCCATACTAAAAGTAAAAATGTACAACTGTCTATCAAATTGCGTTTTTATATCGAAAAATTTGCGCGCTCGCTTCGCTCGCGTTTTCAATTACTTTCTAAGGTATGGCGACTGCAGCAGCATTACTCTGTTGCAACGTTACTACTGCAGCACTGTCAATTTTCGTGATAAAATGATGTGACTAATTTCCATTCTCAGCTGTAATGCGACAATGAACGTCACTCAACTAACCAAAAAAATTCAATGTACCTAATCTCGATGACCCTAGGGGGCTATTCATAAATTACGTCATTTCAAATTAGGGGGGGGGGGGGGTCTGGACATCGGATGACGGTAGCATGAAGTAGGAGGAAATGGGGTCATTTAAGCATGATTTTTGGATGATTATAGGGGGGGGGAGTCAAAAATCGTCAAAAATCGATGACGTAATTTATGGACAGCCCCTAGGGAGAGGGGGCACCATGGTCTAGAAATGCTTAGGGCATCAAAACGGCACTGGTCGTTTGCGGAGTCAAACGATTTGGGACTCGCATTACCGCCTTCCAGAAAAAAATTCAATCATTCGCGAAAGTCTCGCAACGCATTGAGGTTACAAGGGGCACGTGGTCTTCCTCAGGAGTCTGAAGAAGACCACGTTGAGTGGCGCTCTAGCCAGGCAGGCCGGTTCGCTTTCGCTCGCGCGCGTATACCTTACTGTATCGTCCGATATACATCTACTACTCTGTCGTTTAAATCACGTGTAAAATTTGAATAAGGGCGAAAAATCTATTGATTTTGGAGTGTAGTTTTATTTAGTGGTGCCTAATTGTAAAATATTTTATCTGGACTGCAGTCCTCTAGCATATCCATCTGTCAACTTTACTTCAAGCTCCGCCTCCAGGAGAGAGGGAGAGAAATTAGGATTAGTAATTAGCCGCTTACTGACACAGACCGAAGACCACGCGGGCGGAGCCGCGGGCACAGCTAGTTACAAAATAATAAGCCCATAAACCTATATCCTAATCCTTTAAGTACCCGGCACAAATGTCCCCAAAATACCAGCGGCGTTCCCGCGCTGAATAGCCAACGATATACGCTGGACCAGGTACGAACCAGACCTAGGATCGCAACCCCTATCCCGCAAGCGTTTTCCCAGGTCCCTCACAAAAACCTTCGCCTCGGAACACCAAGGACCAGCCGACTCAACAGCGAGAGGGACAAATTCAGTTTTTTTATAACATTCAAATTAATTAAACAATCAGCTTAATTAAAATACCAGGATAGGTACAATGTCAATTATTCCATTAAATTATTAAAGTAGATGCTTACATTACATTATTATTATCAATAAATTACATTTATAAATTATTCGGTAGATCAAAAAAATCTTTAATATCGTAAAAAGAGTAGTTCAACAGCCATTTTCTTAATTAAAAAAAAAATATTTGGGTGCTACCCGCATTCTTTATCTCCCTTATATCCCTATGCATACAATACATATGTATGGCCACTTTGGCCGTCATTGTCTATTTGTTGCTGACTGTACATACTATTGTAGTGCGTAGCCAATAGCAAGAAAAAAAAAATGTAAAAAAGAATTATAAATAGTGAGATTAACTTATTAACGGGCTAGGCTGAAGATAAGATTTCCTGCTATAGATGTATTCATTACCATAAAGTTTGACACTTTACACTGATAGAATCTAAGAACTCATCCTAACTTTTAAAAAATCTCGTTAACTAGTTCGCAAGTTATCCTATGACAATGAGAAACCTAATACCAATCAGAATCGTTATGACCTAGAATTTTTAAGGCTATTGGTTTTACTACAGTATCAAAGAAAAGGAGACCCTAAAAATAATAAAATCGTAGTAAACCACAATGCTGGGATATCTCCCATTAAAGAACATTTTATTTTATGAAAGGCCGTTACATTTTGACGATTTCAGCAATGAGTTTACCGTATTTCGCCACACGAATTCAATCTGGGTTAGTGGATCGTCGAACCCCCAGTGTAAATTTAATTCGATAGCGTGACGTCGCGCGTTCGCGTTTGCGTTAAGTAGGTACCTATGTCTATTTTTGCATGGGATTTTGAACAGCGCGCCAAGCGGGACGTTTTGGAACCTCAACATCCCATACAAAATGACACTTAACGCAAACGCGTACGTCGCTTCACGCTATCTAATGTCACGGGTACAGTTGTCATGAATTGTGGTTAAAATATAGAAAATTGTAAAGGCTCTGTGCGTAATATTTCGTTTCTACATGCTCATGCCGCTGCAGTAGCTTAACTATCTAGATTTATAAAATTTCTGTCTACATTTGTATGCCTTCTTCTTCTTAGTCTTCTTACTCTTGTCAGAGCAGAACAGGTCATTGAGGTAGTTGTATGGCCTTTTTCGTTGTTTCCCGCCATGCTTCTCTATTTATTGACAGCACAAACGCACAGATTTAAAGGTGACCCGGTGAGAGCTTTAACTTGGTCGGTCCATCGCATTGATGGCCGCAATCTGGGTCTTTCACGCTATACAGGTTGTAACAAAAATAGCGGTGATCCATGTAAGGGCATATTCGGTATCGCGTTCAGATTACGAAAAAGTAGAGTAATTTTGGGTGCCCTGTAAACCAGTGTCGTGTATAATAGACACAGCTTATGCTGAGCGGCATCCTATTTGCTGTATTTGTGATTAATTACTTTGTTGTGTTTATGTATGTTTTATACCAAATAAAAAAACCTATTCTATTCTATTTGTGATACACCAGCAAAATATGCATTTTCCTAAGCTGACAATAACAATAGTCGTTTGTTACAGAACTCGCAGCGGCTCGGCCGCGTAAGCCCCGCGGAGGCGAAGGTCACGGGCATGGTGTTCGTAATGATCATCTCTTTCACCATCGCGTGGACACCCTACTCCGTGTTCGCTTTGATGGAACAGTTCGCTACTAACGGCATTGTAAGTGTCACTATGTAACCTACAATACAATACAAATAATCTTTACAATAAATATGGTCCTATTTTCCCGCACTAGTGCGTAAAACAGCACTTTTCGTGCGTATGTCAAAAGTTTAAAGGGCCATATGTACTGTAAAACGTTGTACGATAGGTACACATGCGAATATGTAATTCGCAACTCGTGTCGATTTAAAACACTCCCTTCGGTCGTGTTTTAATTTATCGCCACTCGTTTCGAATTTTCTCTTTTCCGCCCTTGTATCATAAATAACTATTATTGCACACCTCAATAAAAGAAAACAATAAAAAACAACGGGTTGCACTCCGGGAGTGCCGGCAGAAGTGAAAACTCAATGACATTGTAACAGTTTTTCGATCAGGTCACGTGTCCGTCTTAAGTCTTACGAATCTTACGGTCACGTGACCTGTCGCGAGTTCAACATTTATTCCCCATCACAAAAAGTGCACAGCGCCGCTAAAGAAGTTTTCACTTCAAAAATAGAACAGCTACTAACGGTATTGTAAGTGTAACTATACGGTATTGTAACATCTAGTATATTGTCCGCACTTTCACCATCGCTTGGACACCCTAATCAGTGTTCGCTTTGATCGAACAGTGCGCTATCGAGAGGTTAGTCTGCGGCAGCCAGATTCCGGTAATCCGTTCAGCACGCAGCCGGTGTTATGAGTGTTATGACATTGTATTGCACCAAACAGAAGCACAAGTTCCGCTCTTGCGACTTCGCTCTGGCCTGCCAGTCAAGGCAAGCTCAGAGGCGAGGGCCGTATTAATTTATAACAGAGCCCTTTGGAGTGGGGGTCCGCGGAGTCGCCACTCACCGTGCACCGTCAACTCGCCACAAGCTGTCGCCGCGGGCATAATTATAATTTCAATTTTATTTTTCATATTTATATTTTTAAAGATCTGACAGTTTTGAACGATTCACGGTTAGTTTCACTAGTAGACTTATATCGACCGGGATATGAACCGTGATTACCTTTTTATTGTCTCATCATTTGTCATCAACTCATCAGTTACCCGTGAACAAGATGCATATATCGACGCTTAAGAATCAATATTGTCTAAGTAACAAAAATACAATTTTACAGGAATCGTAAAAAACGATTTAAAAATTTTAATATCAAATTATTGAAAATATTGAAAGACGATTAAAATTATAAAAAAATACGTATTACGTTCATTTTAATCGTCTTTCAATATTTTCAATAATTTGAAATTCAAATTTTTAAATCGTTTTTTACGCTTCCTGTAAAATTGTATATTTGTTACTTAGACAGTATTGATTCTCGAAAACAATAATAGGTAATCACGGTTTATATCACGGTCGATATAAGTCTAGTGAATACCTATCTATACTGTGTTACAATTTTTAAAAATTAAGTGGATTTTACTTAAAACGACATGATAGTCGATTGAAAATATTCTGTTGGCGATGAGCCAACAATGCCTGTTAACACAATATCGCAGCGTTCTTTGTAACCTATAGCATATACCTATAGCGGCAATAACGCTCCATACCGGATATGTACCTTTCTATACTCCATTGCAAATAGGATTACATAGGTATAGGAAAAATGGTTCTTTATAGTGAAATTTTTAGGATGTTATTCAATATACATTCCCCAATTGTACGCTCCAAATCTAGTTCTAAATAAATCTAAGAAGACAATATTTCAACTCACTTTATCCACCAATCATTAGCCACTTTCAAATCATAATTTGTAAATTATTTAATATTCTAATTGTTGTTTACAATAAATAATCGAACTCTCCAAAATACGCGCTTTAAAGACTACACTGCTAAAACGCTCTCTAGTTTCCTAATAGAACCTTCTGCAGTGCATTATTCAGCCAAAGCCTCTACAAAGGCTGGCATCGCCCGTTAGTTCGTTAACTGCCAAAAGCGGACAAATACGCAACAGAAGTCTACAATTACTTGAACAAAGACCTTTTAGACCTCGCACAAGGGCTTATTCAAACACGCTTCGATGCTTCAAGTTATCGTACTAAATTCACCACAAACTTTGTTTACCGGGCGTGGCGACAAATAATTAAAACGAGCAAATAATTAAAACACAGATTGTACTCCTCAAACGGTGACACTTTTGTTCGATAACTTTTAGAAATTATTAAATCTTTAGAGTGCCTATTTTTCATCTATCTTCTATCTATACATATAATAAAGCTGAAGACGGTCGAAAGTCTGTACATGGAAGATATTTGAAAAAAAGTTGGCTGGGTATACTTAGAATCGATAACACAACACGTTCCAAAAGTTTTTAGAATTTTTGTCTGTTTGTCTGTTTATCTGTTTATCTGTTTGTCTGTTTATTTGAACGCGCATCACGTGAAAACGGCTGAACGGATTTTGATGAAAACTTTACTAATTTGTCGAGAAAATCCCCGGCCAGGTTATAGGCTATAAAAATTCAACCCCTAAAAGGGGGGGTAGCCACAACAGTCGATTGACTTAAGTTTGCCCCTGAATCTTATGGCGATACTTAGGAAGGAGGGGCAAACTTTTTCACATAAGTGCTACCGCTATTGAGTACCCTGGTAAACTAACAGATGGCGCTGAATTTAATACGTTGTGACATGAATAAGCCACCGAGGAAAGATTTTGCCAAATTAACTCTAGAGGGGGTACGGATATCAACAATAATAATTGAATAATTATGTTGATTTAATAAATTAATAATACAACAAAATTAAACGACAGTAAATTAATTGCCCCTAATTGCACAGTGCCATCTTTTGGGGAACTGAGTAAACATTAAGTAATCAAGAAAAATAAAAATGAGTTTACATAGTTACTTAGTGGTAAAATAAACACACATATCAACATGCATATAATTGCATAATTATTTAAAATTATAAATTTTCTCCATCATGAATTAATTATATCTAATCGTAATTATATCGCACCCATATCAAATCCATATTCATAAGTAGGTATCGCCGCCTTTAAGCACTTAATAATGACAACGAAGGTGGGTACTTTGAAAAAAAAAACATTGACCTCTGTCATTTGCAGTGCCGGATTAACCCTTTTAAGCAAAATAAGCACTTGCTTAGGGCACCACGTCTAGGGGGCACCAAAACCGTAGGCAAAAAAAAAACGCGCAGGCTGCATCTGCATTGCAGTCGTCGTGGAGTAGGTACCTACATGAAACTTTTATACATGTACAAGTACCCATCTAATAACGAAGGCTCGTAGTGATCAAGTAAAAGAGTGAGGGTACGTAAGAACATCTCCAACGTAGGCTTTCGATTTGACCTTACGCGGAGGCCCTTAAAGTCATGGAAAAAAATCTTGCTTTCGGGCTTGCGGCCAGCCGATTTTTTCGACATAGGTTACCGATTTTATAGCGAATTTTGCTTTCTTGCACGCCACATTTGTCGGCCAAGCCGAGTTGCTCCTTAGCCGCGATCCTGAGACCTAACTGTCAAAGTGTTATAAGGGGCCCCGTGAAAGCCGAAAACTAAAAGCATCCTATCAAGTAGCGCTTTCGAGCGAAGCCAAAGAGCGAGCAGTAGAAGAGTCGTGATTACATGCATAGATTCGATTTCAAGCCACTCTTTTGCAGTTCGGCGTAAGGTCTTATGCGAGGTTTTCTGCCTTATGGCAAAGTTGATCTTCTGCCTTAATTACACTTGGGCGTGGATCCAAATCCAAGCTCTCCTCTTTCGCAGATGGGCCTTCTGCCTTGCTCACACTTCACATTCACTTGGTCAATTCCAAGCTCTGCTTTCTTGCATCTTTTCTGTATGAAAACAACCTCGCTGAGACCCTTAAATATCAAGCCTTATGCGAAGCTAGGCTGATAGAAAACTACCCCATCCCTTCTCTGTATGAAACCCTGGATTCGCGCATGGTTGGGACTAAAAGTAAAAATGTACAACTGTCTATCAAATTGCGTCATTATATCGAAAAATTTTCGCGCTCGCTTCGCTCGCGGTTTCAATAACTGTCTACAATATGGCGACTGCAGCAGCATTACTCTGTTGCAACGTTACTGCTGCAGCACTGTCAATTTTCGTGATAAAATTATGTGATAGATTTCCATTCTCAGCTGTAATGCGGCAATGAACGTCACTCAACTTACCAAAAAAAATCAATGTAATCTCGATGACCCTAAGGGAGAGGGGGCACCATGGTCTAGAAATGCTTAGGGCATCAAAATATCTTAATCCGGCACTGGTCGTTTGCGGAGTCAAACGATTTGGGACTCGCATTTTATACGCATTACCATGCCTTCCCGAAAAAAATCGAATCATTCATGAAAGTCTCGAAACGCATTGAGGTTACAAGGGGCACGTGGTCTTCCTCAGGAGTCTGAAGAAGACCACGTTGAGTGGCGCTCTAGCCAGGCAGGCCGCTTCGCTTTCGCTCGCGCGCGTATACCTTACTGTATCGTCCGATATACATCTACTACTCTGTTGTTTAAATCACGTGTAAAATTTGAATACTCGTAAGGCCAAAAAAGCTGTTGATTTTGGAGTGAAGTTTTATTTAGTGGTACCTAATTTAGTAAAATATTTTATCTGGACTACAGTCCTCTAGCATATCCATCTGTCAACTTTACTTCAAGTTCCGCCTCCAGGGGATAGGGAGAAAAATTAGGATTAGAAATTAGCCGCTTACTGACACAGACCGAATTCCACGCGGGCGGAGCCGCGGGCACAGCTAGTACAAAATAAATGTTATCTTCAATGTACGCCATTATAATTGTAATTGACGTTTCTTGTCACACCTTAAACGTAACAAAATTCGCAATAAATTGCGTCTTAAAATAAACTTTAAAGTATAGGTACCTACTAAAAGTCAAAACACAAAGTCGCTGCACAAATGTTCGTCAGTTTAAGAAGTACAGGCTACACCTACAGTTAATTTTTTTGCTCGTAGGCCTGGCCGGCCTGTAGGCCACAACCGGTATATTGTTTATCTCAATTATGCTCAAATATATAATAAAGACAACAAATGAAGATTAGAATAAATTTAAAAGTGGAAAAATTACTGTCTTGGGTGAGAGTGAACTCACAGCCTTTGGATCGATACTCCAGCGCGCTGCCATCCGAGCCATCAAGACCTCATCCATAGCCAGCAAAGCAGGCATAGCATAGCAGGTCTTGGTGGCTCAGATGGCAGAGCGCTGGAGTATCGATCCAGAGGCCGTGAGTTCAAGTCTCACCCAAGACAGTATTTTTTCGACTTTTGAATTTATTCTAAGCTTAATATCATCGTTCGCAGACGTTTCTCCTTGTTAAAAATTAAAACAAATTTATGTTCGACAACGCAAGGCTCAAGCTGCTTATATGTTATATTTTTTCAGCTTACATATTTTATGCGCTTCGTTTTATGCGCTACGGACTACTACTTATAGTCTGTTTGGGTCTCTATTGTTTCCCAAAAAGTTTTAAGTCATAATTAATGTATTGTTTGTCCACATTAATTTTCGTTAGTCATAATTTGTTTGATTTAGAAACGCGTAACTTTTCAGAATTGCAATAAAAAAACCTAACCTAACCTATCTATAGGATAACCTTACGAAAATCCTGAAAAGATAACGGTTTCAGTTTTAGGACTAATGATAATATGACAAACAATACATTATGTCTTAAAACTTTATGTGAAACAAAGGGACCCCAGTCTGTTCTCATTTCAGAATTTACCGAAATATAACGTTAGCTACCTTACGACTATATTCAAAAACTAAAATCAAAATCAAAAATGTCTTTAATGCAAGATTCAGAGTGGTACCTAAAGATGTTCCAATATTTTTATAAGAACACATTAATCTACCCAACAGAGTATGCAGTAGGTCTCCTTCATCTCTTCAGTTCGTACTAATAATATTTAACATTGACATTTAGAGGTCAATTTACCTATTACATAAGTTCATTAAAATTAAATTCAAAATATTCTTTTAAATTATAAAAACTTGTTTTGTTATGAGTACCTTCTTTAAGGATGATTCACGTTAGACCGGGCCGTGTCCGGACCGGAGCTTCCGGATCTTACTTTTCTATGACATGACAGGCGATCACGTGATGCTTTCCATAGAAAACGACGCGCCGGAAGCTCCGGCCCGGCCCGGCCCGGTCTAGCGTGAGTCAACCTTTGATGTAGCTTTTTATTATTTCTTCATAGGTGTAACAGTTTGTGTTTACCATTACTCAAAGTCATCGAAAGCCCGAATATCAAGCGGTTTTTACTATGGTAAAGAACCACAAACTAATTAATTAATCCTTTATCAATTTTGTATTTCCGTCATACACCAAGAATTCTTTATTTACTGCCTTCCTCGGTATTGTAAATCAGACAGTTTTCTGACAGCTTAAGTCCAAACTTTCCCTAGACAGTTACAAACAAAATATACGAACTTAACGGCGAGTAACAAAATACTGAAATGCGGATTTATTAGAGCGTACTACTATTACCTAGACTTTAAGACAGTAAGATTTGAAATGAAAATGCAGTTGAGTTTAACCACTATCATTCCTAAGTTCTCCTAGCGTCCTAGCACATTTAGAATGTGATCATAATCAAAAACATGTTTAGTGAAACACAGCTCGGCTCGGACGTTTCAATAATTGAAATCAATTATTGATCGTTAAATTTACCATATTACTACAGACTATCTATCTATAATAAAGCAAAATTATTAAACAGGTTAAAAAATAAAAATATAAAATTGTAATATTAACTCAGATTTATAGACGACCATCGAGAATTTATTTTATTACCTTTATTTACCGAGGTTTAATAAAGCTTAATGTGAGTTAATATGTGTTCAAAACGCGAAAGTTATAAATATTATAAAATTGTAATTTAATTAAGAGATCATTAATACGTATAGTATATGCATACCTATTATAAATAGTACAATTTTCTATTTTACTCGTATTTTACTCCTCAAAGATCCTGGCAACCGCTGCCCTCATTACGAGCAGGTAGACGTGTAACCCAAGTATTGTACCCTTCCAACGGTAAGGGGCTTACATTTGCGACGATTTCAGGTTACACGGTTGTAGGGAAGGGCGATTATAATTGCATCCTTATGGCAGTAGGTAAGGCCTTTTCACAACCGACTGTACCTTTTGCTTGAAAATGGCTAAGAAGACGCGTTGATTATTTTCATATTCCCCAAAATCATTGTTACAAAGAATATCATGAAATCTTATATTGAAATGGAGACGGAAAATGTCAAATCACAGATGGATTACGAAGGAAATATTTTTCGAAATACTAAAGTCTTATCTATTCTTATCTTCAGGCATGTTAGCGGAATTGTTTAATCTCCATTAACTACAAACAAGAGTTCTTCGAAGTTTCCGAAAGATTGTTGTGGCTGTTAAAAGTGGCTTTCGGTTAAAGGTTATTTTCCTTTCAGATTTCGCCGGGAGTGGGGGTCATACCGGCACTCGTCGCTAAAAGTTCCATTTGCTACGACCCTCTAATCTACGTCGGAATGAATACTCAGGTAACAATTACCCCACTCGACCCACGCTAAAATATATTTTCCGTTTGTTTCACAAACCTTTTTTGTTCACAGTTTCGGCAATCCATCAAACGTTTCTTCGGCCATCATAGCAAGGGAGGGCTCTCTCAGACAGAAAAAGGATACGACAACACTCTAATGTCCCCCGCCCACAGAATGTCCTGCCTCAACGATTCTTCCCGACAATGCTCAGAGACCAACGTCTCAATCATCCTAAAAAAGCCTAAAAATAAAAAAGTAATTATCGCCGAAGATGCCTCAGAAGTCACAAATAACGGGACCGTAAGAAATTTTCTTAGAGAAACAGAGCTGTGCACGATTAAAGAAAACAGAACTTCTTCAGAAGCTGAAAGATCTGTCGAGACTACGCACGAAGACGACAGCAGCAGCAGGAAACAGGATTACGACGAATCTTCAAGGCTATTCGAAGACAGCCAGACAACGGGCAAGCTCGACAACGTCACCTACATGATGAAAAACGTTTACGGTAATCTAGCCTTCGAGGAACATGCTACAGACTCTCCAGACGACAGCAACCTGACAGAGTTCCGAGTCACTAAGAAACCGAAACTGATCAAACATAGCTACTCCCTCGACTTCAGCGGCGTTTCTAACCATAGTAAGAAGAGAAAATTCTCTATAGAAAGTAAACTAGAGTCACTGAATCAATCTAAAACTTTCTTTAAGAATACTGCAGTAAGTAAGTTCATCGGTCACAATCCTAAACTCGGTCAAGATAACTTCAAGAGCTATCTGTGTCGTTTCGATAAAAACGAAAGTGAAAAAGACGATTTGTAGCTGAAAGGGCAAGGACTAGTCTAAGTAGTGGATTCAAAGAAGAAAGAAGGAAGTTATCAATTATTTATATTTTGTAATGCGTGATCGAAGGAAAGTGTAGTATAATTATAATTCTGTGATCCTCTCTTATTGGAAGGATTATTAGGTGCTGTGCCGGTCGGCAGTTTTTAAGAAAAGAGCTATCGTCAAGTATCTGTGATATAGATTTGAATGCCAAACGAAAATGAACAGGTATTGAATATGTTTGGAATACAGTATTTGCTAAAGACATTAGAAAAATTACATAACTCATGAATTCGAGTAACCTTCGAGTGTTCATTCTAACCTACGTGTCTCTGCGATGAAGATTACAGTAAGGAAGTTGCCAATTATTATAATATAGGATTAAAAATTATTTTTAACTAGAGTAAGATCATCCCTTAAGTTTGTGTAGTTTGATATTCGGATTTTTAATACGATTTTAGCGCTTCGCGAGGAACGCGTACGAAATTTTTAAATATAAGTATAATTTTATTTTATAAAATTTCGGTGAACTACGATTGTGGTTAATGTTAATATTATGTCGTTTTAATAAATTCTAGATGTCAGACAAACGAGGTCGACCGAGATAGTAAATGTACAACGATTAGTATGTGTTTTTAAAGAATTCAAATATTATATTCTGATTACATCGTTGGTCCTAAGGGCAAGCCTTGAGGTAACCCACAGACTGGTTTAAAATGGCTATACTTACTCCAGTGGGCCAGTAGGGTTCCCTTTAGGGGGGAATTAAAAAAGGTAATTCGTTGAAATTTTAGTAAATAAGCATTATTACTTCACGCTCTTAAACGTATCTCTTAGTGCAATTACCTACTTTCACAAGTCGATAAATCATATTATAATAACTGACAGGCTGTTGGAAATGTTGCGTTCAAAACATTTAATATTTTTTTAAACTTAAAATTTATGGCCAATTTGCGTTTACGTCCGGGGATGATAAACGATTTTAGAGCGGACACCGCGTTTCCTGTTCCGAGATGTTGTAACTATACAGCAGCAAGGGCTGCAAAACGCTTACCTATAGAAGAAATTCAGAAAACGCTTAAATTTAGATATGTCATGAGACCTACACAGCCTAATTAAGCATGACCACAGCCATGATCGTGAAATACATGGCATTTAAGTGTAAAAATACTAGGCTATAACATGACATATAAGTATGTAAATACTCTAGAAATGCTTATGCATTTTCCTGAAAAGAATAATTATTTATTTTTACGCACTCGCACTTGACCGGTTTTTGAAGTGAAAACTCTTTAGCGGCGCTAGGTACTTTTTGAGGTGGGGAAAAAAAACAAAATAAAATAAGTTAATATACCTAATTTCTTTTAAAAAAAAGGGAACCGCCTTCAAAAAACCAACCCACTGAAAAGCACAAAATATTTTTTATATGGCACCCCTATACGTGTCCAGTCCCTATCCCGTCGTGAAGCAAATTTCTGCCAAAAAGTAATTAATACCTAATAATAAGAAAATGAATAATCACTTACTTTTTGAAGTCGGTGCCAAACGAGAATTTTAGAGAACCGATATTTTAGACAACGAAGAACGCTGCACTTACTTGCATTATAAAGACATACTTAGCTTACTCATTAATTTAGTTCTTGTATGTACTAAATACGGGTCTCTATTGGTTCCCATAATTTTTTTGTTCCGATTTATTCAATCCATAACGTTTTCCATCATAATTTTTATTAGTCATATTGTCAATAGTCATACATTTTAACAATATAAATTGCAGTTCCGATTTTTGCAGGTCACTATTATTGTTAGTCATAAAATTTGTTACTCATAATATTCAAAGTCCAGAAGGTATACCATTACATAATATTGAAGGCAATAAACTTGGTTACAATAATCGTTATAAGGTCTTTTATTGCAGGTTATAATGATAAGTAGGGGCTCTATTGCATTCTCTAAATTTTAAGTTCCGATTTTTTTTAGACCATAACGTTTTCCATCACAATTTTTATTAGTCATATTGTCAATAGTTATAAAATTAAACAAAACAAATTGCATGCTTGTCTACGTACCTGGGGATTTTTTTTAATTTGGCTTACTGATTTCCCCTCCATTTCTTATTTTTCATGTAGTTTATTAAGCCATTTCATCCCGCCAACGAGTCGACGGAGCCCCGCTTCGCGGGGCTCCTATTTCCGCTCTGAGGGACACAAGGTAACTAACGAACCTACCTGAGGAATCCGATGTTTTATTGTTTGGTTTACTGATTTCCCGCCATTTCTTATTTTTCATGTAGCTTATTAAGTCATTTCGTCCCGCCAATGAGTCGACGGAGCCCCGCTTCGCGGGGCTCCTATTTCCGCTCTGAGGGACACAAGGTAACTAACGAACCTACCTGAGGAAACAGATTTCATTTTTCTTTATATGAAGGATGTCATTAAAAATGGCCCTTTGTTTGACATAATTATTGAAAGTCATAATGTTTAATATTATATCCTCTAATATCCTAAATATTAGAATATTAGAGGATATCATTTTATGACTATCGAAATTCGAAACAGTAAGTTTATGGGAAACAAAGAGATGACATTAAAACGATACGATTAACGACCATTAGTCCGATAAAATATATGCCTTAAAATATTTCTGAATAATTATTGATATACCTTTGAATGTTATACTCAACAATTTTATAACTTTTGTGATTATAGCGTTTACTATTATAGATGTTTAACATTAGAACTACGAAACGTTATACTTAACAAAAATTATGACTATTGATGTTTATGTCCATAAATTATATGGATATCAATTTCTGACTATCGAAATTCGAAACAATAAGTTTATGGGAAACAAAGGGATCCCACTAAATACTCGTATTTTTTTTATGATTGGCAGCAAATAATGTTTTTGTTGTTTGGTTGTTTTTGTAGGCTCTCCATTTAGTTTTATTGTAATTTAGTATTAAGTTATTTTGTTTTAGTTTCCTTTTTCTTTATTTTTAATTAATTAGTTTATTTTATTTTATAACTTGATGATAATCGCAACAAAACATAATATGACGTTTCGGTGCTAAACGACTTGTATGTATATTGCTCCCACTCCCACTTCCAGTCCCAGTCCGAGTCCGACTCCCACTCCCACTATTTTATGTAAATCGGTTTCAGCAACTTAAATTTGTTGGTAGGTACACCATGTACCATGTAAAACCATCCATGTACTGTATACTAAAACCTTCTCCAGAATGTAACACTTTTCTGAAAACCGCATAAAAATCGGTTCAGCCAAACGCGAGATAATCACGAACAAACATACATACATACGGATCAAACTGAGAACCTCCTTTTTTTAAAGGCGGTTAGAAAAAAGTTGATTGACCCACCTAGTGGAACTATGCAACATAGGCACACGACGAAAAGTCGGTTAACCAAAACAAAGTGTGCCTATGTTGCACCAAACTTGAGTTCCACTAGGTACAGCCAGGGTTCAGCATCGGTTCTGCTCTCCCAAGTGCGCATCAAGATGTGACGGATGACCACAATTAATAGCGTGGGCCTATGTTGCACCAGACCTGAGTTCCACTAGGTACAGCCAGGGTTCAGCATCAGCTCTATCTTGGGTACTGCTCTCCCAAGTGGTCATCAAGATGTGACGGATGACCAAAATAGCGTAAGCATATGTTGCACCAAACCTGAGTTCCACTAGGTACGGCCAGGGTTCAGCATCAGCTCTATCTCGGGTACTGCTCTCCCAAGTACTCATCAAGATGTGACGGATGACCAAAATAGCGTGGGTCTATGTTGCACCAAACCTGAGTTCCACTAGGTACAGCCAGGCTTTAGCATCAGCTCTATCTTGGGTACTGCTCTCCCAAGTGCTCATCAAGATGTGACGGATGACCAAAATAGCGTGGGCCTATGTTGCACCAAACCTGAGTTCCACTAGGTACAGCCAGGGTTCAGCATCAGCTCTATCTTGGGTACTGCTCTCCCAAGTGCTCATCAAGATGTGACGGATGACCAAAATAGCGTGGGCCTATGTTGCACCAAACCTGAGTTCCACTAGGTACAGCCAGGGTTCAGCATCAGCTCTATCTTGGGTACTGCTCTCCCAAGTGCTCATCAAGATGTGACGGATGACCAAAATAGCGTGGGCCTAAGTTGCACCAAACCTGAGTTCCACTAGGTACAGCCAGGCTTTAGCATCAGCTCTATCTTGGGTACTGCTCTCCCAAGTGCTCATCAAGATGTGACGGATGACCAAAATAGCGTGGGCCTATGTTGCACGAAACCTGAGTTCCGCTAGGTACAGCCAGGGTTCAGCATCAGCTCTATCTTGGGTACTGTTCTCCCAAGTGCTCATCAAGATGTGACGGATGACCAAAATAGCGTGGGCCTAAGTTGCACCAAACCTGAGTTCCACTAGGTACAGCCAGGCTTTAGCATCAGCTCTATCTTGGGTACTGCTCTCCCAAGTGCTCATCAAGATGTGACGGATGACCAAAATAGCGTGGGCCTATGTTGCACGAAACCTGAGTTCCGCTAGGTACAGCCAGGGTTCAGCATCAGCTCTATCTTGGGTACTGCTCTCCCAAGTGCTCATCAAGATGTACTGATGACCAAAATAGCGCGGGCCTATGTTGCACCAAACCTGAGTTCCACTAGGTACAGCCAGGGTTCAGCATCAGCTCTATCTTGGGTACTGCTCTCCCAAGTGCTCATCAAGATGTGACGGATGACCAAAATAGCGTGGGCCTAAGTTGCACCAAACCTGAGTTCCACTAGGTACAGCCAGGCTTTAGCATCAGCTCTATCTTGGGTACTGCTCTCCCAAGTGCTCATCAAGATGTGACGGATGACCAAAATAGCGTGGGCCTATGTTGCACCAAACCTGAGTTCCGCTAGGTACAGCCAGGGTTCAGCATCAGCTCTATCTTGGGTACTGCTCTCCCAAGTGCTCATCAAGATGTACTGATGACCAAAATAGCGCGGGCCTATGTTGCACCAAACCTGAGTTCCACTAGGTACAGCCAGGGTTCAGCATCAGCTCTATCTTGGGTACTGCTCTCCCAAGTGCTCATCAAGATGTACTGATGACCAAAATAGCGCGGGCCTATGTTGCACCAAACCTGAGTTCCACTAGGTACAGCCAGGCTTTAGCATCAGCTCTATCTTGGGTACTGCTCTCCCAAGTGCTCATCAAGATGTGACGGATGACCAAAATAGCGTGGGCCTATGTTGCACGAAACCTGAGTTCCGCTAGGTACAGCCAGGGTTCAGCATCAGCTCTATCTTGGGTACTGCTCTCCCAAGTGCTCATCAAGATGTGACGGATGACCAAAATAGCGTGGGCCTAAGTTGCACCAAACCTGAGTTCCACTAGGTACAGCCAGGCTTCAGCATCAGCTCTATCTTGGGTACTGCTCTCCCAAGTGCTCATCAAGATGTGACGGATGACCAAAATAGCGTGGGCCTATGTTGCACGAAACCTGAGTTCCGCTAGGTACAGCCAGGGTTCAGCATCAGCTCTATCTTGGGTACTGCTCTCCCAAGTGCTCATCAAGATGTACTGATGACCAAAATAGCGCGGGCCTATGTTGCACCAAACCTGAGTTCCACTAGGTACAGCCAGGGTTCAGCATCAGCTCTATCTTGGGTACTGCTCTCCCAAGTGCTCATCAAGATGTGACTGATGACCAAAATAGCGCGGGCCTATGTTGCACCAAACCTGAGTTCCGCTAGGTACAGCCAGGGTTCAGCATCAGCTCTATCTTGGGTACTGCTCTCCCAAGTGCTCATCAAGATGTGACAGATGACCAAAATAGTGTGGGCCTATGTTGCACCAAACCTGAGTTCCACTAGGTACAGCCAGGATTCAGCATCAGCTCCGATCTATGTATACCAACACCTTCTCCAGAATGTAACAAACACTTTTCTGAAAACCGCATTAAAATCGGTTCAGCCAAACGCGACATAATCGCGAACAAACATACATACATACATACATACATATGTACATACATACATACGGGTCAAACTGAGAACCTCCTTTTTTTTTGAAGGCGGTTAATGATAAACTCGGGACAGCGTAAGGCGATCACGTGACCGTAACGTTTAGATGGCCACTCATTTACATGGCATTTAAATCAATAAAGAAAAAACCGGCCAAGTGCGAGTCGGACTCGCGTTTCTAGGGTTCCGTACATAAGTCCGACTCACGCTCGACTGCACATTTCAAATAGGTTTTCCTGCCATCTATAGGTAAAGAACTATTATGTGTATTTTTTTCAAAATTTTAGACCTAGTAGTTTCGGAGATAAAGGGGGAATGGTCATTTTTTGGATATTTTTAACCGCCTTCAAAAAAAAAGGAGGTTCTCAGTTTGACCCGTATGTATGTATCTATGTATGTATGTATGTTCGCGATTATCTCGCGTTTGGCTGAACCGATTTTGATGCGGTTTTCAGAAAAGTGTTTGTTTTAACCGCCTTCAAAAAAAAGGAGGTTCTCAGTTTGACCCATATGTATGTATCTATGTATGTATGTATGTATGTATGTATGTATGTTTGTTCGCGATTATCTCGCGTTTGGCTGAACCGATTTTGATGCGGTTTTCAGAAAAGTGTTTGTTATATTCTGGAGAAGGTTTTAGTATACATAGATCTGAGCTGATGCTGAACCCTGGCTGCACCTAGTGGAACTCAGGTTTGGTGCAACATAGGCACACGCTGTTTTGGTCACCCGACACGCCTTGATGAGAAATTGGGAGAGTAGTACCCAAGATGGAGCTGATGCTGAACTCTGGATGTACCTAGTGGAACTCAGGATTTACCTAGTGGAACTCAGGTTTGGTGCAACATAGGCCAACGCTATTTTGGTCATCCGTCACATCTTGATGAGCACTTGGGAGAGCAGTACCCAAGATAGAGCTGATGCTGAACCCTGGCTGTACCTAGTGGAACTCAGGTTTGGTGCAACATAGGCCCACGCTATTTTGGTCATCCGTCACATCTTGATGAGCACTTGGGAGAGCAGTACCCAAGATAGAGCTGATGCTGAACCCTGGCTGTACCTAGTGGAACTCAGGTTTGGTGCAACATAGGCCAACGCTATTTTGGTCATCCGTTTCACCTTGATGAGCACTTGGGAGAGCAGTACCCAAGATAGAGCTGATGCTGAACCCTGGCTGTACCTAGTGGAACTCAGGTTTGGTGCAACATAGACCCACGCTATTTTGGTCATCCGTCACATCTTTATGAGCACTTGGGAGAGCAGTACCCAAGATAGAGCTGATGCTGAACCCTGGCTGTACCTAGTGGAACTCAGGTTTGGTGCAACATAGAGCACGATGCTTGTTTTTGTATTAATTAATCTTAATTGTAAATAGTCGTTATGTTGTATCTTCTTGCTGTGTAACTTTTTTCTTATTTAACTAACTGTTTACTGTATGTTATTTCTGTCTTTTTTCTTCTTGTCTGTTACCTTCCGTGATTCTTCTCACTTGATGGTCTCATCGGAAGATCAGCGCTGGAAGCCACCAGCAACATGCTGAGATGGGGCCATTTCGTGGCACTTTAATCTTATTTTGTGTTTTCTTTTATACTATGTACTGTTCCGATTGTTTGTGCTTACGAATAAATCTATTCTATTCTATTCTATTCTATTCTATAGGCCAACGCTATTTTGGTCATCCGTTTCATCTTGATGAGCACTTGGGAGAGCAGTACCCAAGATAGAGCTGATGCTGAACCCTGGCTGTACCTAGTGGAACTCAGGTTTGGTGCAACATAGGCCCACGCTATTTTGGTCATCCGTTTCATCTTGATGAGCACTTGGGAGAGCAGTACCCAAGATAGAGCTGATGCTGAACCCTGGCTGTACCTAGTGGAACTCAGGTTTGGTGCAACATAGGCCCACGCTATTTTGGTCATCCGTCACATCTTGATGAGCACTTGGGAGAGCAGTACCTAAGATAGAGCTGATGCTGAACCCTGGCTGTACCTAGTGGAACTCAGGTTTGGTGCAACATAGGCACACTTTGTTTTGGTTAACCAACTTCTCGTCGTGTGCCTATGTTGCAGAGTTCCACTAGGTGGGTTAATCAACTTTTTTCTAACCGCCTTTAAAAAAAGGAGGTTCTCAGTTTGATGCGTATGTTTGTATGAATAAGAATAAGAAGAAGATTTTGATGCGGTTTTCAAAAAAGTGTTACATTTTGGAAAAGGTTTTAGTGTATAGTATAGATGGTTTGAAAAACCAATTGGACCCGGTAGGTGGCGATGCAATCGGTATACCTACCAACAAATTTAAGTTGCTGAAACCGATTTAGATAAAATAGTGGGAGTGGAAGTGGGAGTGGGAGTCGGACTCGGACTGGGACTGGAAGTGGGAGTGGGAGCAATATACATACAAATCGTTTAGCACCGAAACGCCATATTATGTTATGTCGCGATTATCATTGACTTAGACCATCACCAACATTAGTAGATAGTTACTAGCCCAAATCTAAATGGAGAAGATAACAAACTAGTATTTTAGCCCAAAACCTAAAATAAATGAAGTCCTTCCTTCCGTTGGCGCTACAACCCTTTGTGGGTCTTGGCCTCCTCCACAATCTTCCTCCAGTTGTCGCGGTGCCTGGCGACCTTCTTCCAGTTGGTAAACTTTCCCATCTTCCTAAGGTCTTCTTCTACACAATCTATCCAACGCTTCTTAGGCCTGCCTTTCGGTCTTTTATGTTGCGGCGTCCACCTTGTCATGACTTTTGCTGCCCTCTTGTCCGGCATCCTTTCAAGGTGACCCGCCCATCTCAGCCGCTGTGACTTACAGAACCTGACTATGTTCTCGTGCTCTATGAGTACATCCAACTCGTGGTTCATGCGTTGACGATAGGTATCATGTTCTATTACAGGACCATAGATCTTTCTGAGCACTTTTCTTTCGAACACTGCAAGTTTTAGTTCATCTCTCTGAGTTAGGGTCCAAGTTTCGCAGGCGTAAGTCACGACAGGCCTGATGATGGTGCGATAGATAATAAGTTTGGATCTAATGCTAAGCAGTTTAGAGCTCAAAAGTTTGCTACACGCGTATAAACATTTGTGCCCAGCAGCTATGCGCGCCCTTATCTCTTCGTCGGTTTTGTTCTGAGAGTTAACCGTCGCTCCTAGATACTTGAAGCTGCTCACACCTTTGATGTCCTGATTGCCGACAGAGATGTTTGTTGGCAGTCCAGTCTGCCTTGATGTCGCAAGGTACTCAGTCTTGGATACGTTTACACGTAATCCAAACGTGGCGGCTTCTGTCTGCAGGTTTAGGCAGTGATCGGCCATTCTGTTTCTCGACCTACTGGTAATGACAATGTCATCGGCATACGCAGCAAGCTGAGTTGTGTTGTAGTCGATCAGCCCATTGATGTTTAATTTACGCGTTGCAGCCTCAAGTACCAGGTTGAAAACTATGGACGAAAGCGCATCTCCTTGCTTCACTCCCGAACGAATCTCAAAAGGCTCAGATAAATCGTTTTGTATCGCCACAACGGATTTGGAGTGTTTTAAAGTGGCATCCACAAGTCTAACCAACTTGCTTGGCACACCCAAACAGCATGCTGGAGAGTATTTGTGCGCGGTTAACACTGTCAAATGCCTGCTTGAAGTCCACAAACATGTGATGTAGGTCGATGTTGTATTCGTATGCCTTTTCCAGTGTTTGCCGCAGTAGGTGAATCTGGTCTACAGTAGAGCGGTTAGGCCTGAATCCGCATTGGTATTCTCCTAATATCTCTTCAGCATAGCCGCATAGGCGCCTATACACGACTCCTGATAAAACTTTATAAGCCGCAGACAAAACCGATATACCTCGGTAATTGCTACAGATGCTCTTGTTTCCTTTTTTGAAGATAGGCACAATAATACCTAAATTCCAATCTTCTGGCATCTTTTCCTCTTCCCATATCATAGATACGAGTCTAAACATTCGCTCCTCGAGATCGCTGCCTCCTTTTTTGAGTAACTCTGAGGTAATAGTATCAAGGATAGAGAGTCGTGGAGAAAGCTGGAGGAGGCCTATGCCAAGAAGGCAGACTAAAATATTAAAAACAATGACATTAAAATATATTTATTAAAAAATTATTAGGAAAGATATTGAAACTAATATAATGATAAATGAAATGTGAATTTATTTAAATGCAATATGTACTAATTCTATTTAGGTCAATAAAGGCTATTCTTATCTTATCTTATCTTATCTAATAGTATCAAGCCCCGGCGCCTTGTTATTCTTCAGGCAACGCATGGCCCGCTAGACTTCTAACCGAGTAGGCGGTTGTAATCGTTCTTCAACGTCAAAGTAAATGGGCACTTTTTCCGTGGCTGTTTGCGGCATGTTCAGAAGATCGTTAAAGTGTTCTCTCCATCTCCTAAGCACATCTGCCTTTTCCGTGAGAAGACTTCCAGAGGTATTTTGGCATGCATTGGTTTTAGGCTGGTATCCACTACGCTACGTAGGCTGTTTATTTCCTTGTAAAAAGGTCGTTCGAAAGGACACACCCTCAAATCCTCCATTCTCCTAAACCTCTCCCTTTCCATATTTCTCTTTTTGCGTCTCGCCATTTTTCTGCATTTGTTCCTCTCGTTCTTATAAAGTTCTTTGTTTTCTAAGCCATCGTTTTGGAGATTTTTAAGCCTTTCATTCTTTTTTTTATTTTTATTGAGGGCTTCCTCGTATTCCTTATCAAACCATTCCATATTTTTTGAACGTTTTGCTTCTCCGATAGTGCTCTTAGCTGAACTTGTCACTGCTGTTTTTATACTCTGCCACTCTTCGTCAATATTGTTAGATGGGACACATCTGCTGAGCTGTCTTGTCACTTCTTGTTTATAGATCATTTCAGTAGAGTCTATCCCGTCCTAAAGCAAATTTCTGCCAAAAAGTAATTAATACCTAATAATAAGAAAATTAATAATCATCCGGGTAATTACTTCGTTTTTGAAGGCGGTGCCAACATGTCCATCTTTGGGTCACTAATTTACATATGTGTACCAAATTTCAACTTAATTGGTCCAGTAGTTTCCAAGAAAATAGGCTGTGACAGACGGACAGACAGACAGACGCACGAGTGATCCTATAAGGGTTCCGTTTTTTCCTTTTGAGGTACGGAACCCTAATAACTCAATGACATTACATGAAAAAGGTTCTAATCTTGTACGGGTTCAAATACGAGGATCTCACAGTTACATTCTAACTTTATATCACTCAAATATATTTAGATGCGAGGTCTACAAGGTAACTTTACAATTTCTATTCGAATTTTAAACAATTAACGCTACAAATTTGAATTTCGAATTTTAAACAAGCTCACTGACCAGCAATTTCGGAACTAAAGTTTTTCAATAGAAAGGAGGATGGGTCAAATTATACATAGTGCTGCAGACATTTTGGACTAGTCATTGAGTTTTCACTTCTGTCGGGACTCCCGGAGTGCAACCCGTTGTTTTTTTTTAACAATAATATTTATGAGCGTAACTTTCCAAGTTTAATTTTTAGCACTAAATTTCTTCATTGTTTGTGGGCATGAAGTTAGTGACATTGTTCAACGTTTATGTAAATAGGTACAATAATTTAGCCTTAAACATATTTTTATGTAACTTCTCAGTCTTTAAGAGTCTTAAATATTTAAATAAATTGTCTTTTATCAAATTTTGAAGATTAATTTAATACCCACCTCATATAAATAGACATTTTAGCCTATTTTTCACTTTAAAACGCAGCAGCGATCGAAACTGTAAAGTAAGGTGGGGTAAGACTATCACTTTTATGGAATCCTCATACTGTTTGTCTTGCCCCGATAAACTATCTTAGCCCACCTTACAGCCCACACAACGTGGACTGTAACCGGAACGCAGGAATTAATCTTTATTTTTGGATTTCCATTACAGAAACCTTATGCTTTAAGGACGTTACGTTTCCATCTGAAATTATGATAGAAACGTCCTTATTGCAGATTAAGCATAAGGACCCTTCTCTTATGGAAAGCCACATTTGTATTTGATTTTTGTGTTTTTACATAAGTGTTTGTGCTGAAACGTAGCGAGCGTTGGGTAGGTACTGCCGCCTGGGATAATAATTTGTGCTGAGTCACTTTATCGTCGGGTACTGTTTGTTTTTTTTATACCTACTTAATTTTTTAAGAGTTATGTAATTTAAGAAGAATTAGGATATAGGATTAGAGGTATGCTTGAGTGAGTGTGTGATTAAGTATTGTCGCATTAGATTCGGACCAATGGATGGCCCACCGGCCATCACTCTGCCTGGCAACACCACCGAAACCAAACCAAACCCGAGTACAGTCAGCAGCAGAAGTTACTAAGCAGGCCAGCCGGCCTAGCCAAGGTGACAACCGCTATCGCTTCGACAGCTAAACGCTTTATGTCTCTCTATCACTCTTCCTTATAAGTGCGACAGTGACAGTTGCGTCTCGGTCGCTACGGAGCGTTAGCGATTGGCAGGTTGGCTACGCGGCCAGGTGTTCAAAATTATCTTGACGCGACTTTATTGTTAAGAGAATAAGAGCGTGTCAAGGTAACTTTGAACACCTTGTCCGCTTACCAACTTCTGCTGATTCATAAAACTGTATAAACAAATAAACTTTACCGAAACAAAAGTATCTATCGAATAGCAAATCGGAACTCTGCATTAACTTTCTTTTTTTTTTCAATAAATTATTTGTACTTAAGTATTTGTATTTTAAAAGAAATATCAATTTATTTTTTAAAAAGCAGAAACGTCTGCGAACGATGCTATTAAGCTTTGAATAAATATGAAAGTAGAAAAATTACTATCTTGGGTGAGACTTGAACTTGATCAAGAGGCCATGAGTTCAAGTCTAACCCAAGACAGTTATTTTTCCACTTTTAAATTTATTCCAAGCTAAAAATATCACGTTATATTCTGTGTCAGTAGATCTATTTGCAATTGGCAAAGATTCGTAAATCATAAGAAGAACAAAAACCTCTCCTTGGAATCGTTTCAAAAGATTAAAAACCGATTTCTCATCACAGCTTATTCCCCGACATCCGGCTGCAATACCTCTCGCACCATTTAAAGAACGAGATTGAAAATTCGCTGAAACAATTCAGTTTTTATTTCTTTCAGAAAGCCATTCCATATCCGTTGTTGTACGGACATATCTGGCAATACAAACCAATTGTATTTCGTCCTAACAATCCCAACATGGAGTCAGTGAAAATCAGAATATTTGGTATTTGTTGCGAGAGAACTCGTAAAACAATTGAATGATGGCTCGATTCGGGAAATGAATTAGAGATTCACTAGATATGAAATAGTAAAGATATGTGACGTGCCACGGAAAAAGGTACCTTATGGCGGCTGGCGCCGCGATTCGGGAAATGAATTAGAGATTCACTACATATGAAATAGTAAAGATATATCTTTACTATATCGTATCTAGTTAATCTCTAATTCATTTCCCGAATCGCGCCGTGACTTTTCTAACGCAACAGGGCGCGTTGCCAACGTGCCAATCGTTAACGCTCCGCAACGTATCGTAGTCATCTCTCTCTCTATCACTCTTCCACACTAGTGCGACAGTGACAGTTGGGTTTCGTTCGCTACGTAGCGTTAACGATTGCACGTTGGCTACTCACCCTGTCCGGAAGGTAAGCATTTCATAATGAAAATATCAATATTGATTGCCATCCCATGGGAAAGAAGTTTCGTTTTCCCAATTACGTAAGTAGTTCCCGATATGCGTTACGAAAATACCCTCGTTCATAATCAATTAATCATCATCATATATGTATGTACTTCCACTGCTAGCCATGAGCTTCGCCCAATGATATTAGTCACAACATGTCTTGTAAGTACTGCCTCTATCCAACGAAATCGCGAAAAGAAAAAAAATTGGCTGTTTTATATATTTTGGCTGATCCATTTTCTATGGGAGGGTAAATTTTTTTTCGCGATTTCGGGGTTGGTCCCATAGTAAAAGTTGCTCAGTATACGCCCAAAACCTCGCTGGCAACAGGAATGCAGTTATTTTTTTGCCACCGTGTATACATGATAACTCACGTTAGACCGGGCCGTGTCCGGGCCGGAGCTTCCGGCGCTTACTTTTCTATGACATGACGGGTGATCACGTGATGCTTTCCATAGAAAACGATGCGCCGGAAGTTCCGGCCCGGACACGGCCCGGTCTAACGTGAGTCATCCTCAACTCCGTATAAGATAGGTAAGTAAAGTCTAAGAAAAAACCTTGCCTCGGAAAAATCAAGAAAAAATTATGCTCGATTAGGGCGTCATACCCTTGGCCTATCCTCGACTAGGGCGACACCGAATAATATTTTAACACATTTCAGTAAAAGAACAATAAAAAAAGTCACAAGGCATTCTCAATATTGTAGTTCTGTATCTGCATTGACAATACGTCTCTGTACTAAATGCTCTGTGCTAGGTTGTTTTTCCAAAGCCGCTCATTTCGTGGTCACAATCTACGCTCTCATTGTAATAAGGGCTGATTTAGACGTCGCGCGAACTCACATGCGATTTTAGTTACATTGCGGACTGTTGGTTGCGTCCAATTCAACCGACCGATCAAAAACCGCAATGCAATAAAACTCGTAAGTATGCGAGTGCTCGCATCGTCTAAATGAGCCCTAAGGCTTAAATTACATGAAACCTGGCATGAACATTTGCCGTAAGGCCCAGTAGGCCCGGGCCTAGGGCAGCAAGATATTAGGGGATTTAGGGGTGACAAATTGTGACAAAAAATTCGCTGATGAGAACAAGAAATAACTCAAAATGTAGTCAATATGATGGGTGCTGAGATAGACATGTGCGCCGCGCCGCCGCGCCGCCGCCGCCGACGATTTTTCCACGCCGCCGCCGCCGATAAATTTGACCGGCGTATAATCGGCGTGGCAAATTTTGATACCTATCGTGTCTTATTCCATGTTGCGTAGTGAGTAGATAGCGTCAGGGGTATAATTTAAAGATCCTTATGCTTTTTCGCTTATTATTTGCCAAACCAACCTTTTGCTTTGGTTGGTAAGTGAACCAAATTAGCATCATTTTTGTCGTTGCGGTATTAGCTGTGATAACGATTTAGCGTTAATTTCAACAAGATCTTGTATCTGGATCACAGGTTATTATTTGATATTTTATCGCACTGCTTTTTTGTAGAACGCATTTTGTTTTACATCAATAGTCTCTTGATTGTCAATTTAATCAGTGAACTACAGTCAAGAAATAGCAGGTTCATAGCCTAGGACATAAACACGCTATTTTCTTCTTAGAATCTCCAGCAAGTTGTCACCACGATTATAATTGCGTATTTTATGGTTTTTCGTGTGATGCTGGTGACACGCATCAGGGGCATCATATGATAGATATCATTTGATTTGTTTATCACATAATATACAATTTCATTTAAAATTACACACGATGAATTGTTAGTCATTTTATGGTGATTATCAGCTTCTTTTACTTAACAATATATATTTCAATCAAAATTATAACCATCAGATTAAAGCTTCGTAATAAGCTATATCTAAACAATTATACCTACTTAAAGGAACTTAAATCACCAAGTATCATCACTAAGCTAGCAGTATAGAAGACAAAGTAGACCTTAATATTCCATAAAACGGGACACTTCAAAGACATTCTGTTGAGCGAATCGACCTGCCAGAGACGTTTACTTTCGAAAAAGATGACATCTTTATTCTAACATACATTTCTGTTAAACTTCAGTTGAGACAAATGTAAAGTATGTACCTAGTTCATCATTATTTCGTAACAAATCCTAGGTGAGGCGACAGTGGCTGGGAAAAGTCAATATAGATTTAAGACTTAACTTATAAATATTTTTTTTGTGTTTTATTTGTATTCCGCTTACAAAGTAAAAATACTGCCTAAAATGTAGCGTATCCTTTTTAGGGTTCCGTACCCAAAGGGTCAAACGGGACCCTATTACTAAGACTCCGCTGTCCGTCCGTCCGTCCGTCCGTCTGTCACCAGGCTGTATCTCACGAACCGTGATAGCTAGACAGTTGAAATTTTCACAGACGATGTATTCTGTTACCGCTATAACAACAAATACTAAAAACAGAATAAAATAAAAATTTAAGTGGGGCTCCCATACAAAAAACGTTATTTTTGACCGAAGTTAAGCAACGTCGGGCGGGGTCAGTACTTGGATGGGTGACCGTTTTTTTTGCCGTTTTTTGCATTATGGTACGGAACCCTTCGTGCGCGAGTCCGACTCGTACTTGCCCGGTTTTTAATTTAATATTTAAACATACCGTTGGTAACCGTTAGGTTGGTATTGGTAATAAATGGTTACCGAGTGACATGGATGGGATATCATTTTCGCCAATAATTTAAAAAACACACGTAATATGTTTTGGATAGCCTAGTAAATACTCAGAAGGGTTTAGTGTAGAGTTTCTCCAGCCACATTCTCATGCAGTATCAAAAATTATGCTACGCCGATTTCACGCCGATCACGCCGCCGCCGCCGGTCAAAAAATCATCGGACGCCGCCGCCGACGATTTTGCCATCGGCGCACATCTCTATGCTGAGAAAGGGGCGGCTACACTGAGAGAAAAGGATAACAAAAACACACTTAGAATTACAAAAATAAACTTAATCCGGGGACAAGGAGAGTCAACTAATAGGAACAAATTGACTTTTGCAATTTCTATTAGTTCTTGCAATTTCTATTATCTGATTGTTGAAATTAGATTTAGGATTACTGAGCTGTTTGTAGAAACAAATAAACTTTACAGAAATAGTGAAACGTCTATAATTATTACTAAACTTCATTTTTTCCCCCAGTACAGAACTGTTTTTTAATTCCTGGTTTAGTTTACTAATGACTTTTCTCTCAGTGTACAGTACAGTGTAGGGCCTGGGGCCTTGGGCGGCAAAGACCGCAAATCCGCCACTGCGTTTACTTAACATATATCTATGTCTGGTACTAGTTTTTGTTGCTAAAATGGTTATACAAAGAAAATAAAGCTATAGTTTGTCAAAGGACTGTCTCATTTCAAACATAGATAGAGAGAATCACACACAGATTGTCTTACACTAGTACTAGCCCCCAAAAGAAAAGGATGAGTATAGTTTTTTTGTTCTTATTTAGTGACAAATTTAGTTTGACCAACTATAGTTAAAGTATACATGTAAAATTTCTACTCGTTTCTAGTCATTTCTTTTATATTGCAATTTGTAGCAACGAAAACTAGTACCAGACTAGATAGTTAATGTTACTAATTTTCATGTCATTTAAAAATGTCGTTTTCAAATGAGAGCATAACTTCGATTGTATGGCGGCGGTATGTTCGTATATATGACTTTAACTGTACACTGGAAAGATCCTTAACTGTACCTATACCTACTAGGAAAAACCCAATGTAAGTAATTACTTTCCGATCACTGCCATACCGTCCAAAATGGAAATACCTATGATCATCATTTACAAATTAGGGTAATTGCGTCAGTTTACCGTCCAGTGTCGGTTTCCGTCCACTTGACGGATTAGCAAATAATACATTTCATATTTAAATTGCTACTTGCGAAATTTAATTTTTATGTAGTTAAATTGTTTAGATAATAAGGATGGCAATATGTCCAAATTTGTGCAGCAATGAAGGTTTAATATTCAAATTTCGTCAAGTAGAAGAAAACTAGAACCGGACAAAAAATTGCGCAATGACCCTATTATAGCGAGTTTTGAGCGAGTTAACCCAAAAATACACGTGATTTATGAAACAGCACGCGGTAACGCACATTCAGATGTCTTATTAAATCGCTGGTCCAATATTACAGGGTTCTATGTTTCACTTTTATCGAACTGAAATTTGAACATTGTCATAGTGACATTAAGTCGAATTTCAACTATCTTAAAAATGTAACATACAACCCTGTAATATTGGGCCAGCGAAATGTAATGACACTAATGTATTTAAAATTGATCCTAAAAATAGTTATAAATATTCATGTTCGGCTTTAGTCATAATACAGCTAAGCATTAGATATAGTTAACTCCACCTACAACTATGAAGTCGCTATTATTTTTAATATCAACAAACATTTTCTTTTGCAACTGCAGCAAACAATACACCGCTACGATTGTCAGTGCAGATATGTGTAAAAAAACACAGCTGCCCTATGCGAATCCAATTCCGTACGACATCGAAATTAAGGTCTACAGTGGGCTCGCAGGCAAGAAGCTTGTAAGTGTAAACCTGACAGTGCCTGAAGACATACCAGGACATGACAAAAAAGGATTTTTTCAGTTCGGTAAGAAGACGACCGCTGGGATCAAATGGGTGATGGCGGCAAACGACCTCGATTGCCACAGCATGATCGCTAAAACTATATTAGATATAGTAGGATTCCCATTGAAAAATTGTACGGTTAAGAAAGGAAACTATTATGTTAAAGACGTAGACTTTGATGCTTTGGAGTCAGCTTTCCCGGGAAGAAGACCGAGCGGTATGTACGTCACCAAAGCAGCTATTTACTCTGATACACATACTTACACCTGTATCTTAAGTTATTTCAAGATAGTTCCAAATGCAAAGAAAAGTAAACGGCATCGGTAATAAACTACCGTATAAGTAATGCCCTTTAACATAACTTTGCCCACCGCGTCACAGTTCAGTAAAATCGAAATAACTTAAAAGTAGTTACAGATATTTCTTTACTTTCTTCAGAAAGTTTTATACTTTTGCGATACCTACATCTAAACTATTTCGATCGATTCCGGTGTGAAACCAATTTTATTATAAGTAGGTAGTAGTAGGGTAGCCCAAGAGGGGATTTTTGTGTTTACTCGAGCGCGTCAGATTAATATATGAGTGATATCTTGCTACCCCGTGTAGTCTACCTTTACCCCTTTTAGCCATCTATGTTGAGCCCTTGGTTGGTGGGGGGTTGGTGGGGGGTTCAACAAATTGTTAAGCAGATTGTGGATTTGGTCGTATTAGTCCAAATTAACGCTATAATTGTGCTATTACTAAATCTGATAATTATTTGCACGCATTTCCTTAATCTGACGGTTACAATGTAAAAATTAGGCGTCAAACTTGTGTTCGTCAGATTAAGAAAATGCCTGCAAATAAGTGTTATATTAGATATAGCAAAAATATAGCATTAACGTGGACAAAAACGACCAAACCCACAAACTGCTTAACGATTTTTTAACCCTCCACCAACCTCCCGAAATTTAAAAAAAATTGTAGACGCTTTCCGGCTCGCTGGAAAAAAAAACTTTATATGCCTTTTTTTTTTTCTTCTTATCATCTAATATTTCGATTCGAATAGTTTTGTGCGACGCTCGAGTAACTACACATTTAGCATCGTCGGCTCCCCAACTATAGTCAGGTAAATTTGAAACATTTTTTTAATATTTTGCGAAATTGTATTTTATTTCCTAGGCAAACTTACAGTTAGGGTAACAGGAAAGGTAGAGACATGGAAACAGTGAGCCAATTATAAGTTTCCACGGGTGTAGTTTGATTAATTATTTCCTTTTATCATGTGTCAGTTAATAGTTTGAGATAGTTGTATTTCCTGATAATTAATTAATGTACCTAGCAAACGTAACAATAATATTTATTTGTGAACAAATAACCTACATGTGTATGTTTTATGTTTATTTTATTACATCCGGTTTCCATTATAATGTAATAAACTAAATTAGATGTATTCTTCGGAAGTATCATTTCATAAATAATGAACCCAGATCAGTTGGTAAGTCTATTTTTCTTCTTCTTCGTGTTCTTCATTACTGAAGGTCGTGCCTGTCTTGAAATGCCCTCACCAAAACCTCGACGAGCTGCTTCCATTTCACCCTGGCTTCGGCTTGTCCGGGCAGTAGTGACAGTAAGTCCTGTTATGTTCCTAACTTGATCGGACCAACGGGTGGGTGACCGTCCTCTCGGCCTCTTGCCATCCACTTTTCCAACAACAACCATTTTATCTAGGTTATCTGGCTGCCTTCGAGCAATATGTCCAAAATAGCCCACATATCCAAGCCAAGCCAATAATAGCCAAGTCTATTCTAGGTAGGGATTGCAATCCGGTCCGGCGGATCCGGTTATCCAGCCGGATCCGGCACTTTTTAGGAGCTACCGGATCCGGTTAAAATCACCGGATCCGGACCGGATCCGGGAAAATAGAAAAAAATACCCCACACAGCACCCACTGTGCGTTTTAGGTGAGATAAAGGCGACGGATGGAAGAAAGAAGTTAAACAGAATAAAGAACGAATGAAAAAGTCAAGATTTAGTAAAATAAGAACATATTTAATATGACGATGATTGAACAGAAGAGGATTTCCTCTTCTTTCATGTTGGTGGCACAAATCGGCACAATACGACGATTACTTATATACTTAGAAGTAAACATTAAAGGATGGAAATGTTATGGAAGGCATTTGTAACGACCGGTTTGGTCTAGTGGGTAGTGACCATTCAGTGACCCTGCCTATGAAGCCGATGGTCCTGGGTTTGAATCCCGGTAAGGTCATTTATTTGTGCGATGAACGAAGATATTTGTTCCTGAGTCATGGGTGTTTTTTATGTATATAAGCATGTATTTATCAATCTATGTACTATACGTATATATCGTCGCCTCCCAACTAGCAAAATAGTCGTATAAGAATTGATTTACTCAGCCTGTAATCGTATAACAGCCGAGTTACGGTTGTTGAAGCACCAATATATCGTATAATAGCGGTTAACTCGACTATTTAGCAATTTTCGCTAATTAGTGCTATAATCATGTCGTATAAACGTTTATAGCACTATCTTTTAGCACTTTTATTCCACCTTTTAATAAATGCTGAGTTAGCGCTACTAAATCACTTTTATTCAGCATAATTGTTCTATTAAAATCATATAACAGCTATAGATTAGCTAATTGTCTGAATAAGGCGCTTTAATACAACTGTTTCTCAACTCTCTTCTCTGTTGCTATAAAAGCCTATTAAAAGCAATCAAATAACCATTTGGCAACAATGCTGCTGTAACAGCGCGCTTATATCATAATTCGGGTAATGGAGTTCAAACCGCTGTTATAGGAGCTGAAGTGTATTTACAGGTTTTATTCAAAATGTATTCAGCTTAGAGTACTTTTAAAGAGTTTTGAACTACATTAACAGCACAAGTCAGCCATGTTGACGTTTCAATATAGTCCGGTGGCCAACTGCATGAAACCCTACCTGACAAAAAAATAGAATAATCCTACTCTGTAGGGGTAGCTGACTTTTAGTAGCATCAACTGTTCTTGGTCGGCCGCGGCTTAATTTGGAAAATTTTGCGCTAATGGCAAAATAGTGGCACAAAAATTCATAAAAAAAAAAACCCCATCGTATAATAGAATGAAACTTGCATGGTAGGATAGCTGCCTTTGAGGACAGCAAAACAAAACTGGTCAGCTACATCCTGTGTTGGCAGGTTCTTGTGTCCGACCGAATTTGTGGTACCACTTGACAGCTACAATTTACCTCATCGAAAAATAGAATCAAAACAACTGATTGTAATACCTACATTAAATTTGTTGACATATGTCTTGGTCGGCCTCACCTTAGCCTGACAGCGTTTTCAGTCCGTCCGCATTAAAAAAAAACCGGGCAAGTGCGAGTCGGACTCGCGCACGAAGGGTTCCGTACCATAATGCAAAAAAAAAAACAAAAAAAAAAGCGAAATAAAACGGTCACCCATCCAAGTACTGACCACTCCCGACGTTGCTTAACTTTGGTCAAAAATCACGTTTGTTGTATGGGAGCCCCATTTAAATCTTTATTTTATTCTGTTTTTAGTATTTTTTGTTATAGCGGCAACAGAAATACATCATCTGTGAAAATTTCAACTGTCTAGCTATCACGGTTCGTGAGATACAGCCTGGTGACAGACGGACGGACGGACGGACGGACGGACGGACAGCGAAGTCTTAGTAATAGGGTCCCGTTTTACCCTTTGGGTACGGAACCCTAAAAAAGTCAATGGCAGCTATCCTACCATACAAGTGACATTCTATTTTTCGATGAGGTAAATTGTAGCTCACTTGGTACCACAAATTCGGTCGGACACAGGAACCTGCCAACACAGGATGTAGCTGACCACTTTTGTTTTTTTGATGAATATTTGTACCACTTTTTTGCCATTTGCGCAAAATTTGCCAAGTTAAGCCACGGCCGACCAAGAGCAGTTGAAGCTGCTAAAAGTCAGCTACCCCTACAGAGTAGGATTTTTCAATTTTTTTATCAGGTAGGGTTTCATGCAGTCGGCCATCGGACTATAAATCCATAAACATGGCGACATCATGTGCTATAAGTGTAGCAGTAAACGCAGTTACTCGACTTATAGTCGAATTAATGAGATATAACAGAAACTAGATCGTGTAAGCAAATTTTTACTGGAAAAAATCATTTATTTACATACAATATATATACAGTGGTACTACTAAACGAAATTAATAACTAGCTTAAATCTAAAATAGGCCCTTGAGGCATTGTACCAAGGATGCTGGCGGCATTTCCTCGCTGTATCGCAATGCTGATACGTTGTGCGAGGTAGCCGCCAGCTCTTCGGTCACCAGTTACGTCAACCAGACGCTTCGCGATTTCTGCGAACAACTTATGCGCGCTGGGACCCCATGGACCTAGAGTTTCAACACCAAATGGTACAAAATGGTACTCTCTACCGAGGCTCTTATATTTGTTACGTTTTAGAATTTCGGCGCTTTCCGCCGCTCCGCCCGCTTTTACAGTAGTCCGTTGGAGGTGGGACGGTGCCAGTGTGTCTACGCAGGTAGCATCCCACACCAACATCCGTCCCAAGCTCCAAGGAACTAAGGACACTCCATCGGGCCTCTTGCCATCATCTCTGATAATGCCAGTCGGCTCAAGAAGAGCAGGCACATTGATGGTGGCAAGAGACCGACGGACTATGTCATTAAGCGACGCATGTCTCGAAAAACGACCTGCACTTTTTTGACAAGATAATCCGTGGTGTCCCAGTCGGTCCACGTCCGTGCCACAAGAGCATATGTGTGGCGTACACACCGAAACCCCGAGTCGCAAACCAGTCGCCAGTCTAAGGGAGGCCGGATCCAAGAAAGTACCAGTATTGGGCGAAGGATGGGCATGTAGCCAGTAACCGGCTTCCCGGGCTCCGACCGCCAAAAGCCTCGCGCGGTCTGGACCTGTACAGTTGTTTAGGAGAGTATTGTAAGTTAAATCACAGTAAACATTATCCCAACTCCTTTGTGAATTTGGGTTGTCTGGAAATTGTTTGCCTGGGCAAGCAATTTTAAAAGCATTTTTGGCGTCCTCAAAGCCCGCGATCTCACAGTTTGTGGGCAAAGCCCTTAAGATATTTCCTATGAGACCAGACGTGCTATGAGTGGACGCTAAAAAGGCTGGGGAAGCCACACTGGAAATTTTGCGAATTCCTAAACCTCCAAACCGAATGGGGAGGGACGCTTGAGACCAGGAAGGCTCACTTAGCTGAATGTTTAGAATCGTCTCTAAACTAATTTTGATCAAATCATCTATGGGCGACAATAAATTTTGATGTTTCCAGAAAGGACAACAGCGGAGCACATACGTAAATTTAGGGACAAAAAGGCAGAATTTAAGAATCACAAGAGCATAATGAGGGCTAATTTCGAGTAAGCGATCCGTGTGACTTTTGAATTTAGTTATGGAGTTAGAAATATAATCGGGAAAAGATTCTTCGAATATAGGAGAACCCAGGAGGCAAAGAGAATACTTGTCTACTGATTTGATATTGGGAGTCAGATCGTCAAATTTGGGTTGTAAGTTGGTCAAAGTACAAGAAGATTTTTGAATAAAGAGTTCGCATTTACTGAAATTCAGTTCTAAACCAATATTTTCGAAACTACTCTTAATAAAAGACAAATCAGAGAGTACAGTATTCACGTCACCTCCTAGGGTTCCGTCATCTAAGTACCACACATTGAATTTTGATTTTAAATTTTTGATAATTGGATTTATAGCCAAACTAAAAATTGCTGGCCCGAGAGGGTCACCCTGCTGACAGCCAACCTCGGAAGATAATTCATGTGACTTGTACATTAATTTAGATGAGTCTGAATAGCAAAAGAAAAGGTAATTGTATAGTTCCGGAATTTTGTCCTTAACTTCTGTCAGCAAGGTGTCTCTACTAACCGAATTAAAAGCATTTTTAACGTCAATTTTGACAACAATTTCGCAATCATCGAGTGAAAGGTAGGTCCTTAGGGCATGGACGGCTGCCTCGCACCCACCTTTCGTGCCGAAACCTAGCTGTATTGGTTCAAAAAGGGATTGTAATTTTGATCTAATGTGTCTAACCGCAATTTTTGAAGCCAGACGTCGTAAAGTGGACCCCACCGCAATGGGTCTCACCCCTCCGTCCTTTTTGGTTAGGGCGATCAGGTTTGCCCCGTATAGAATCGGGACGATATCAGTGTTAATTTTGCCTGAAAACATAAAATTTACTAATTTAGTAAGGGAACAGACAAGCTGCTCCCCTGCGTCGCCCACGGAATGAGAAATAAGATCTTTCAAATGTTGGGGCGAGATCCCATCCAGGCCGGCCGCCGAACCGGTTTTGAAAGAAAATATGGCGTCAATAACGTCTTTGCCTTCGATTTGGAGGCAGGCCTGGTCAGCTGTAGGTGGGGCAAACGAGTGTGGTACTGAAGGAGCCGGGGGATGTTTAGATCGTAAGGCCGAGAGGGTATCGGGAGTATCTGGCGATAGCACGTCGTTTGTGAAAAGGAGACGAGCGGCACCTTTAAGATCGCCGTCGCTAATTTTGCTTTCAATTAATTTAGTTCTATTGAAAGTGGATGAGCTACATCCAGAAGGTCGAGAAATGTGTGGAGTTGTATTCGAAACGCAATTGTTTTTGATTTTTTGTGTTAAAGAAATTGTCTTATCCTTCTTGGCATGAAGGGTTTTGAATGAGAAAAGGAAAAGATTATGCCAATCATCAATTTGATTATTTTCCACACATTTTGTAAGTAGGCCTGAAAGGTGTTTAGCGACTGTGATCCTGGCGCCGCGCGGAACTCTTTTAATAACGGGCACATTATTTTTAAGTTCGCTAAGGTGTAAATGGAAAGGGATAGAATTTGGATGGTCAGAAAGGGGGGTGGTCAAAAGGGATGGGCCTAAATTTAGACCGGCGTCATTTTGGCTGATACAAAGACGGTGTTTTTTGGAAATATGAATATTGAGGCCTCTCTGCGTTTTAAAAGAGTTATCGCATTGTACACAATTAAAATTTGGATATGGCGTGCCATCGCCTGATTGAGTTGCGGCATGCATCCACTTACCGGAACTACACAGCAGTAATTAAAGCACAAAAAACTTAAAGATAAAATAACAAGATTCACTAGAAATACAATATATAGTTCGTTGTAGACGTTGACATCGGCCGTCAGGGCGACACGACGTAGCCGTGCAAGACCTCAACGTCTGAAACAAAAAGATATTTTATTATTTGTTCAGTACTGGGCCTGCCCACACTATTGCACAGTAATCTGGTGTTTTTTGATAAAATAAAAGCAGTTTTAGGCATCTAGAGCCATGTATAATTTGAAAAATAAGCCAAAAATATCGCTGTGCAAAGTGACAGACAGAAGGTTGACAGTTTACAATTTTTACTTATTTTTATTAATATTTTTTTATTGAAATTTAAGAAAATAGGCGGCCCATGAATATATATGAACCAGTGCCTTTGGTTTTATCAATAAAGTATTTTTCGCGCTGGGTTTTACTGTATTACGTGTACTTACAGACAGTAAAAACTTATGTACACAATCACGGTAAAAATAAATGTCATGGATGACAGCAGTAAAAAATACTTAAGTACCTTTTTGTTTTATTAGACACGTGAAGACGATTAGGCCTCAAACTTAATCAAATAATTGAAATATAATCGCTTACCTGAGATCGTTTTTAGCACTTATTAGTTGAATAAAAGCATTTACTGCACTCTTACACATTTAAAATGCCGAGTAAAAGCAATCCGGCTACCTTTACGAAACATTTTTGCTGAGAAAAAGCAGTGCGGCTGCTTTTATAGAACACTTTTACTGAGTAATAGTAAATTGCTAATGTTTATAGAACAAATAGTCGAGTAAAAGCACTATCGTTAGTATCGTTGCTATTAAAACACTAGAAGTGCTTTTATCCACTTTTACTCAACTCTTACAGCATCGATTTGCTTCTTATACAGCGCTTACTCGATTTTTATAACACTTTTAGTCTGTATAAGTGCGCCTTTTCGCGTTGAGTAAACGCTTACAGGACTTCTACTCGACTGTTTTTACACCGTTTATAGCACCAAAAAGCGAAAATAAAAACGTGCTCTCAACTTTTATAGCACATAGATTTGCTAGTTGGGCTAGTAGTCAGTGTTGGGCAAAATGTAATCTAACTACTGATTACTAACTACAACTACATTTTGTAGTTAGTAATCGTGATTATTGATTACAAAAAGTAACCGTTAAATGTAGTTAACATTTTTGATTATTAACTACTAATCGTAGTTGCAATCACGGTTACGTGATTACTTTTTCTAACTACTTATCTACTCGTATCAGATAATTCAGCAGAGATTGGCATTTCGTAATTGATTCCTAATAGGTTTCAGGGAGTGCAGATTTAAAAAATGATGAGGATTTTTTAATCCAAGATGGCGGCCATGCAATTTGCATAAAAGTGGTCATGGATATTGTTTTAATTTAAAGGTTTTCGGGAATGCAGATTTCGAAAAAATGATGGTTATTATGGAATCCAAGATGGCGGTCATGAAATTTATCATAAAAGTCATCATGGATGTCGTTTTATAGATTTTAGGGCGCGCAGATTTCGAAAATGATGACTGTTTTGGAATCCAAAATGGCGGCAAAGCAATATGTCATAAAAGTTGTTTATAGATGTCTTTTTATAGGTTTTAGGGGGCGCAGATTTCGAAAATGATGACCATTTTGGAATCCAAGGTGGCGGCCATGCACTATGTCATAAAAGCCACCATGGATGTCATTTTATAGGTTTTAGGGAGTGCGGATTTCGAAAACGATGATTATTTTGGAATCCAAGATGGCGGCCATGCACTATGTCCTAAAAGTCGTCATGGATGTCGTTTTATAGGTTTTAGGGGACGCAGATTTCGAAAATGTCTGCCGTGCTTTTTGACAAAAAGTCATCATAATTGTCGTTTTATAGGTTTCAGGGACTGCCGGTTTCGAAAATGATGACAGTTTTGGAATCCAAGATGTCTACCATGCACTTTGACATAAAAGTCATCATGGGTGTCGTTTTATAGGTTTCATGTAGTGCCGGTTTCGAAAATGATGACATTTTTGGAATCCAAGATGTCTGCCGTGCACTTTGACGTAAAAGTCATCATGGGTGTCGTTTTATACGTTTCAGGGAGTGCAGAATTCGAAAATGATGACTGTTTTGGAATCTAAGATGGCGGCCATGCACTATGTCCTAAATGTCGTCATGGATGTCGTTTTATAGGTTTTAGGGGACGCAGATTTCGATAATGATGACCATTTTGGAATCCAAGATGTCTGCCGTGCTCTTTGACATAAAATTCATCATGGGTGTCGTTTTATAGGTTTCAGGGAGTGCTGGTTTCGAAAATGATGACAGTTTTGGAATCCAAGATGTCTACCGTGCACTTTGACATAAAAGTCATCATGGGTGTCGTTTTATAGGTTTCAGGAAGTGCCGGTTTCGAAAATGATGACAGTTTTGGAAGCCAAGATGTCTGCCGTGCACTTTGACATAAAAGTCATCATGGGTGTCGTTTTATAGGTTTTATTGAGTGCCTCTTTTGAAAATCATGATAGTTTTGAGATCAAAGATGTCTGCCGTGAACATCTTGGATTGCATTGCAAAACTGTCATCATTTTCGAAACCGGCACTCCCTGAAACCTATAAAACGACACCCATGATGACTTTTATGTCAAAGTGCACGGCAGACATCTTGGATTGCAAAACTGTCATCATTTTCGAAACCGGCACTTCCTGAAACCTATAAAACGACACCCATGATGACTTTCATGTCAAAGTGCACGACAGACATCTTGGATTCCAAAACTGTCATCATTTTCGAAACCGGCACTCCCTGAAACCTATAAAACGACACCCATGATGACTTTTATGTCAAAGTGCACGGCAGACATCTTGGATTCCAAAACAGTCATCATTTTCGAATGCTGCACTCCCTGAAACCTATAAAACGATACCCATGATGACTTTTATGTCAAAGTGCACGACAGACATCTTGGATTCCAAAACAGTCATCATTTTCGAAACCGGCACACCCTAAAACCTATAAAACGACACCCATAATGACTTTTATGTCAAAGTGCACGGCAGACATCTTGGATTCCAAAACAGTCATCATTTTCGAATTCTGCACACGCTAAAACCTATAAAAACGACACCCATGATGACTTTTATGTCAAAGTGCACGGCAAAATCAGACACACAGAATACTCACACACGCGCGCGTACACACACATCACAGTATCATCTTTCTTTAAAATTAATTTTAATATTGTTAAATATGTAATATAAAATGTCTAACATTGTAACATTACCTACGCTTGTAATTGGGAAGGAACTGGCTCTTGAGACACAGGGAAACCTACTTTGAGAGCCAGGAACCAATGTTATGTAACAACTCAAAGTTGCAATAAAGATTATTTTATTTTATTTTTATTTATTTTATTCCAAAACTGTCATCATTTTCGAAACCGGCACTCTCTAAAACCTATAAAACCACATCCATGATGACTTTTATTACATGATGCAAAATCTAAAATAGTCCTTATTACAGTTTAATTATTTTACAGTCATAATACAGTTTCACACAGAAAGTGTCTTTATGTCAAGGACAAGAAAGATAAAAATGATTTTTACATGGATGTATTAAAGTAGTCAGTAGTTATAACTACTCGGTTACAGTAATCAGATTAACGACTACTTTATGTAACCTGATTATTGTAGTTAGGTTACATGTAGTTATGACTACTTGTAGTTAACTACTTTTAGTCGTAATAAGTAGTTAGATTACAAATAGTAGTTAACTGCGCCCAACACTGCGTAGTAGTACTACCTAGAGCTAGTACCCATAGTACAAGCTTTGCTTGGTTTGGGGCTATGACTAGGTCGATCTGTATAAGATTGTCCCCAAATATTTATTCATTAATTATTTACTTATTTGTGATTTAGGCTATAAAACTATTTACATGGATAAAAAATGAAAGCAAGATAATATTGAAGCGCATTTTATATAATTTTGGTTAAAAGTAAAATATCTTGTTATTAAAAAAAATAAAATAAAAATATAAAAATAATTTATTTCAGACAGTTGACAGTCCATATTTTAAATGAAATAAAATGAAATAAAATTAAAATTACAATTAAATTAAAGATAAAATATTAAAATTAACAAACAACTTACACATAATTAAAATACAATTTAAATTTGAAATTACTATTAACATTCATAAATAACATTAGATTAAATTAAATTTACAATTATTAAAACTAACATGTAGGGAGGACCAGTGCTTTAGCAAGCCACTGTCCCACCTGTTACCCACTATAGCCAGGAGGCTGTGGCGGCTGTCACGCACCCTGCTTAGCATCGCGGCGCAACGCTTGCGGAGCGTGGCGTGGAAACCGTCCACGCTCGCGTCCGCAAACATTCCGGACGCGCTACAGTGCCGCGGCAGCCGCAACAGGACCCTGAAAGCGTCATTATACTGGACTCGCAGAGCGTTTAACGATCGCTGAGTGTATCTTGTCCATAGGCTACAGGTGTACAGCGATGTACAGTACGCTTTAAATAAGGTTATCTTTACTTGGGCTGTACATCGGCTGAACCTGCGCGCTATCATGTTTGCTCTCATCACTAAAGCTCTGCGTTCCCTCTCGATGTCTGCATCATCGCGCAGATCTTCGGTAACCAAATGCCCAAGGTATTTAAATGAGCTCACTCTATTTAGTTCCTGGCCATCAAGAAGTATAGGAGGGACATACGATGGACTCTTGGTTCCGGCTTTAAAAACCATATATTCGCTTTTAAGCGCATTATACTTTAAGTTATGGTCACGAGCGTACGATTCGCACATGTTTATTAGTATGTTCAATCCTCCAACCGATGGGCTCAGCAACACCATGTCATCCGCATAACTTATTAGAATGGATGTCAAGAGTTACAAATTTAATAATTCCATCAAATAAGTTACGATAACTTGTCCTTTCAAGGAGTTCTCCAATTCCCATCCCATAATTATCCCATTAACAGGCTTTGGAATCTAATCAAACTTATAATTTTATTGTAAACGTAAATTTGAGCAGAAATTAATAAATGACTTAGATTACAAGTTTTATTTTTAAATTGAGATTGACATTGTGACACTTTTTAATACTTAGTTTTATTTTATTTAGTGTGCTCGAGAAACTAAAAAGGCTGAAAAATAGAGATACTAATCCTAAAAATACGTGTGATACCTTATTAGATTCGTCATGATGCATAGAAAAATGTATTCGAAGCGTGTATTAGCACATAAAAAATATCAAAAGTTATAAACAAAAAAAGGCGGAAAGAAGTTTTTTATTTCCCCAATACCTCAAAAAGTATTAATATTTAAGAAACCAAAATTAATATTATAAAAGAGGAGGATATTTCCAATAAAACATTCCATACTTGCAGAACCGTATATCGCGTATTTTTAGCATTAGTAAATTAGTATTTCTATTTTTCGCCGTTTTCAGTTTCTCGAGTACACTATGTTAAAAAGTTATTTCTTATTAACTTTAAATTGTTGTTTTATGAATACATTTGTAAAAATACCCTTTGTTTCTCATATAACGCATAAAACTTGAAAAATATGTCATTTAATTAACTTTAATATCCTTATACCTAACCGGATCCGGTCCGGCCGGATCCGGCCGGATTGGAGCCAAAATCCGGCCGGTTCCGGCCGGATTGAAAATCAATTCGGTTTGCAATCCCTAATTATAGGCCAGATTAACTACGATGGGGCCCTGGCAATATAATTCTCGGGGCCCCTTTTGTGCCTATCGGTTTTAAATTTTCACTGCATGTATTTTCAATTTATTTTTCATCACACTTGCTCGAATAAGATCTTATTTCATGCAGGTGTACTGAAGGACAAAGGCCTATATTGTTCCCGCGGGAGTTATAGATTCTGAAAAAAAAGCTATAACTCACGTGTGAGTTATGGCTTTTTTTTAAATTATGTCACTAATTTATACGAAAAAAGTAGTTTTAAATGAATTTTACATTGAAAATACTGACGTTTATAAATTATTTTTTATGTGTATGTTTAAAAATATTTAATGTGATTAATTTAATAGCCGTTTAAATTATTTTTTACATTATGGCTGAATCCGGGTGGGTCTGTGCCTTCGAATCCTAACCTGCCAAAACAAGACAATATGGCGGACGAATGTTTGAAATGTCACCGTATTTAAGAATTATTTCGCTTAAAATTTAGTTTTTTCTTCGCAAGTGTGATGAAAAACATTGTGTGTAACTCCGGGGGTAAGCATATTGTAAACTCGAGCCTGCGGCTGTCGGGAGTTATAGACCTCGTTTGCAAAATCTCGCTTACCCCCCACGTTGCACAATGTACTATTGTGCGCGTGCTGGGCCCCTAGACAGTTTCCTATACTCCTACGGTGTGTAAACATTGTGTCTATAGTGTACGGATACTGTGAGTGTTGCGTGTCGTGCCGTGGACAATAAACATTAAACTTTAACGGGTAGCTGCAATTTCTTTGTCTACCCCGAACATTTTTATAAACTAATTTTATAAGCCTGCGGCTGTCGGGAGTTATAGACCTCGTTTGCAAAATCTCGCTTACCCCCCACGTTGCACAATGTACTATTGTGCGCGTGCTGGGCCCCTAGACAGTTTCCTATACTCCTACGGTGTGTAAACATTGTGTCTATAGTGTACGGATACTGTGAGTGTTGCGTGTCGTGCCGTGGACAATAAACATTAAACTTTAACGGGTAGCTGCAATTTCTTTGTCTACCCCGAACATTTTTATAAACTAATTTCGGGTAGTTTAGTGTTTTTTTATTAATATGTCCGTTGACATTTGTTGGGACGTCAGTTCCCGTGACCACAGCTGGTTCAACTCAGCAATGAAATTATATCGCGGTAGACCCGTTTGTGTAATTAAATATGTGTACAAAACGCGAGAGTTTAAAGTGTTATAATGATTTATAATATTTTTTTAGAAATATGTAATTGCAATTTTTTTATTATTTTATAAGTTATCAATGTAAAAATAAAAAGGGTTAAGGTTATTGTGTAGACAAAACAATCCCGTCCCAACATTAGTGAGCCATTTTAACAACGGGTACCTAATTTGGGCCCGCATATTTAAACCATTTCAAAGCAGTAACGTTTTAATTCTTCGTAAAATACAGGCTGTTGTTATAACCGTTTGCCGAAATTAAACGTAAATTAAATACACAATATGCCGAGACACCGTGTGTTGATAAATTGTATTAAACCTACCCTTGACGCTGACTGTAGGTACGTTTACCACATAAATCCCGCTGCGGGTTCGACAGGTATGACATCTGGAAGCGATTGCATTCCTTTGAAGGATGCATTATTATAAAATACAATAGAAATATGGGTCCCGCGTTGCTGACTGTGAGAGATTTATGATGATGGAAAACGATTTCAATTCTCGACGATCAATGCGGTAGACAATTGCAGGTACCTACCTACTTATATTCAAAGTTTCAAAATCTTAACTTGATTTGTTATTGATATGATAGAACATGACACATGACGAACAAGTCTTGTCAAGTTTGTATTATAGTCTACTTGAGAAACTGAAAACGGTGAAAAATAGAGATACTACTCCTAAAAATACCTACGTGTGATACCTCATTAGATTGTGCGGAAAAGAGGAAACTCGAAACGAGTGGCGATAAATTAACACACACCCGAAGGCAGTGTTTTAAATCGCGCGAGTTGCGAATTACCTATTCGCACGTGTATCGTACAATATTTTACAGTACATATGGCACTTTAAACTTTTGACATCGCACGAAAAGTGCTATTTTACGCACTAGTGCGGGAAAATAGGAGTACTGTACTGTAAAATGTTTTGTAAGCGTTTATAAGAAATATTAACTTACTTTCCTGCCCTTTTTTTGTTTATAACTTTTTATTTGTTGTTCTATATTATTTGTGTGCTAATAGACGCTTTCAATATATTTGTATACAATGATATCTAGTCATTACGAACCTAATGAGGTACCACACGTATTTTTAGGAGTACCTAGTATATCTATATTTCACCGTTTTCAGTTTCTCGAGTAGACCCGGTAGACTATCGCATCAATAACAAAGTAAGCATAAATTAAGTCGAAATTTTTAAACCATCTTTTTAGGGTTCCGTACCCAAAGGGTAAAACGGGAGCCTATTACTAAGACTCCGCTGTCCGTCCGTCCGTCTGTCACCAGGCTGTATCTCACGAACCGTGATAGCTAGACAGTTGAAATTTTCACAGATGATGTATTTCTGTTGCCGCTATAACAACAAATACTAAAAACAGAATATAATAAAGATTTAAGTGGGGCTCCCATACAACAAACGTGATTTTTGACCGAAGTTAAGCAACGTCGGGCGGGGTCAGTACTTGGATGGGTGACCGTTTTTATAGATAATGGTATGGAACGCTTCGTGTGCGAGTCCGACTCGCACTTGGCCGGTTTTTTGTGTATTTGTCAAAAGTGACGTTTTTGGTTGAAGACACTGACAGATCAGTATCATTTCGGAAAGAGATTGAATAAGTAACTAAAACTAGCTGGAATTGGCCTGAAACAACACCAATGAGATTCATATAACTTTTGCATGGAAAATGTATGCATACCTAAGGTAAACGTACTGGTGCTCGACGCGGTCCCAGTACATGTCATCTTGAAACTTAAGTCATTGTCAATAGAGGTGACAGCAAGGTGTCATCTATTGGGCATTAGCATGTCGAGCACTAGTACGTTTACCTTACACGGGGGGCGATTTTTGAATTTCGATCGCTCGATTTCGTCACTCGAAAATCGGTGAAAACGGCGAAAAGCTAATTTTTGAAATACGAGCGGTGTACATTTGGAATCGAGTGGTATTGACCACTCGTTTTCAATCCTATTAGTAGAATTAAAATGCCTGGTAGTGGAGATATTATTGAACAAAATACACGAAATCGAACGTTCGAAATTCGAAAAATCGGCCCCCAGGCCTATAATGAATTAATAATATTAGGTATTTTGGTTTCGAATATTGTTATGTTAATTAATGAGGTAGCGGAGCGTGGGATAATTGAGGTAAACATAATTATAGTGTTTCAAGTTTTTATTAAATAGTGTTTATATTAAGGTACAATATATTAATGTACAATCAACAACACGTATCATTACGTCTCACACCAAATGTTAACAGCAAAATAGACTTTAAATGGTTACGTTTAAAGTATATTTTGGCTTGGAAACATTAGATACAAGACGCCTGGTTGCATGCACAGCTATACGCTTAAGAAATACTGAACAAAACATAAAATTTACAATTAAACTCTCATAGATACGCATTTTAATAAATAACTTATTAAAATCTCAACAAATTTTGATAAATTAAAATTATATTTACAACGGATCAGAATTAAATTAAATTAAAACGTGACGTTCCACGATAAAAGGGACTTTATGGCGGCTGGCGCTTACGTCGCATGGCACCGCAATAGAGGCGTTAATAACAATGTAAGTGCCTATCGCCATACCTTTACCCGTGGAACGTCACAAATGTTTGTGGCGCGGTGTAAATGTATCCAAAACTTCGTTATCAAAGTATTAAAATGTCAAAACCTTATCGGCACATTGTACAGTCAATTCCTATATTTAGGATTCCCAGTTACATACATGAAGCATACGACAGAGTTATGTATCGTAAAAGATATGTAAAGTATTAAAAAATCTATACAAGTTTGGCAGCAGAAATAGATGGCGCTACAGCGTACACGATGCCTTTTTTGTGGTTAATTGTCAAACATGAAATTGACATATTTAATTACACAAACGGGTCTACCGCGATATAATTTCATTGTTTTTACCTTAAATTCCGGCTTTTCAGCTCAGTTGCAGCATGAGATTATATCGCGGTAGACCCGTTTGTGTAATTAAATATGTGTACAAAACGCGAGAGCTTAAAGTGTTATATGAAATTAACAACCACAGTTATCGCATAATTAACGGAGCCGTATAGCGCCATCTACATTATTAGCTGTCAAACGGATTTTTTAGACTTTATTTATCTTATACAATCAAAGAATCTTTGCACACGGTCAATTCCCTAACAGTCACAGATAGAGAATAAGCAATACTTGTCCAAAATTCCACAAAGATATGTTAAAATACTGTAATAATTAGGCTAAAGAATGGACGCGAAGCACGAAGAATATCGTACATTGACACGTCATTTACACACGCGTAATAATATCGCCGTCCCGCTCACACCGTGGCATTGACCGTCGGTATCATCGGCAGGACAGCAATGTGTATAATTATGCGCATGCAGTAGAGGTAGATAATGGCGTGTCAATGTACTGAATTCTACTTGCTTGGCGTTCTTACCTTACATTGGGTTACAGTGATCTGACAGTTGGAGAAATCAATATTTTTCTTACGCTAAAGATTAATGAAAATGGCCTAAATCTAAATATAGATTAAAATGCAAGCCAAAAATGGTCTAGGGTATATTTCTCCAACCGTGAGTCACAAAACTGACGGTACATTAAAGTAAGAACGCTAAGCGCGAAGAACTTCTTACATTGACCCACTTGTTCCTATCTCTATCACACGCGTGTAATTATATGCTGTCCAGCTCATGATGTCGGCGGTCAATGGCACTGTGCGAGTGGGACGGCAATATAATTATACGCGTGCGATAGAGATAGGAACAGGCGGGTCAATGAACGAATTTTTCGTGCCTAGCATCCCCACTAGATAGAGGTCCATTACAACTGTAAATACTTATAAAATTCGAGTAAAAAAAAAACAATACGCTACTCTATGGTTATTCAAATCACACAAACGCTTATAGTTAACGTTCTAAAATCAAAGTCTATGGAATAACGTACAGTCTCGTTCAGTTCGCGTTGGAAGAGGCAATGAAACCGTTCGAAATTCAAAGTTAGGCACCGAATAGATTAGAAAATAAAATGGCATCGGATTTCACATTTCGTTGTCACACTAGCGACCTTTAAAACACATTACCACAGACAAGACATCCTCCAGACTGAGCATAGTAGCTCTACACCCCTCTGCCACAAATACGGTAGTTTTACTCCATTTTCGAGTCGAAAGTGTCTTTATGTGACGTCCGTGTCTTTGAACGGACCAATCACGGCACGGGACACGCTCACCTCGTCCCCCGCACCCCAGTATTTTTGGCATCATCGGTTTCATGAAATAATTGCTCTAAACTCCGTCTAGAGGATTCCTAGTCTATGTTTAAAACACACTACTTATCCACTTTCCGTATGCTTGGTTAACTTTATTTACACTTGTCACTATTGAGCTTAGGGTGGTATTCCATTATTCTGTCTCACATTTTTCTTAATGAGAGAGTGAGACGCTATGACATTGGACCAAGATATTGGACAGACGGAATACCACCTTTACCTTAGAGCATTTAATAACTGGAGTCGCCTTTAAGAGCTTACCCCTCTGCCGAAAACCTTGCACAATTGTGCAAACTTTTGTATGGACTAACGTTCATCTGACATGGCTATTTGTACGTTACGTATAAATAGCCATATATTTGACATGCCCCTCCCTCGCAAAAAACGGCAGACTGTTTTGTCCAGAAAATTACAAGACAATGCGTCTCCAGTTACTAAATGCTCTAAGACCTTTACTGATCCCAAATCCAACTTTTGGGCGAATCCTTCTTGTCATTCGTTTCCATGGTTACATTCTCCTTGGACACTCTTAAAACCCTTGTAAAAGGTACACTTTTGTGGTACTTTTTATCCCTTTCCGTAATGGGCCGTACTGAGTAGGGAGTGCTCCCGGTACCAGTTTTATATACAAATACAGTACCGAAACCGGGAATTCCCGGTTCTCGCCATACAAACCCAGTACCGGGAGCATTCCCAAGTATTGAGTATGACATGGTACAACTTTTTTCTATCAAACAGTGCTACCATTTCTTCTGTCTGACTTGTCAGAATGACAATAATAAATAAATCGATTCACCCATTTAATACTTGTTCTAAAAAGTAAAATCCTCTTCACGCCAGTTGCGGAGCGTCAAATCCCTTTGGCATAATTTCTTTAAATGTAGAAATGCCAAATCTCGAATAGGCGCTATTCTATCGAAACGCCACTTTTTACACGCATTAGTACCTTTCTGAGGCCGTATTCAATGACAATCATTTATCGACATACTAAAATCGAAAAAGTCAATGCGGCGAAAAGTTAAATCATCAGCCGGCCTAGCCAAGGTTACAACCGCTATCGCTTCGACAACGAAAAGCATTATGTATCTCTATCACTCTTCCATATTAGTGTGACAGTGACAGTTGCGTTTCGATCGCAACGGAGCGTAAGCAATTGGCATCTTGGCTACGCGGCCAGTCCCATACATATTTTCACCCTTCCAGTCCCGTGGTCGCGGTCTGGATGGTAGAATTCATACAAACTATCCATATAAAAATTCAAAATGCCCTGGAACTTAGAGGTTTTTGACTCAGTGTTAAATTATATCGTTTTCTTTAGGCCCCCTGTTAATTTCCTTCAGTTCTTAGTTCTCTCTCTAGACTCCTCCCTGCACACGCCTCTGGGCGGAGAATCTCGTCCTTTCTGCGTTTTGGAAGTCTTTCTAGACCTTTTAAACTTGGCCACATCATCTCCGAAGACATCACCCGTCCGTAGCGCAGATATAAGGTCGTCGAACTCGCCTTTCTGCCCGTTGTTTAGTGTGGAGTCCCGGGAGGAGTCGCTGTGTCCGTTGCAGTCGCCGTTGGACTTGCCGAGCGATTTGCCGACAGAGCTGAGAAGGCTGGACGCTTGTTTGCGCTCCATGGTGCGTTTTTTGAGCTGGAAGAATAAAATATGGTTAGAATTATGTGCGGGACTATAAAATTTAATACGTTAGTGATTTGCAAGGTTATATCAATTTATTATAAAGATATTATGAATGTGTTGTCAAAATTCCCAAACACTTTATAGTAGTTTATGTGACTGCTACATAATGAAAGGGGTGCAACACTCGTGTAATACTATTATGAAACTCACTGCGTTCGTTTCATAAACCCACACTCGAATTTTAATGCCTAATTATGTACAGTTACATACACTGCTTTACACATATTATAAACTTTCTATGATATATTCACTAACCTCATATTACAGCCGACATTGGGGCACTTTGCTCTCTGGCGGAACTGCGTGCTGGTTTCTTCCAACTTTGTCACGTTATAATCGGTGTAGAGTTACCTTAGATAGACTTGGTAGTTTAATTATGTATGTACCTCCTGCTCGTGCCTGGTGCGGCGCTCCTCCTCGTCTCGGCGGCGTCGCTGCGCGTCGCACTCGGCGCGGGCCTCCACCAGCTGCGTGAGGAACTGGTCCAGGGCCCCGAACAGCTGCTCGGGGGAGGCGCTGGTCTCCTCGCCGAACGAGTGCGCGCACGCTTCCAGCCGGCTCTTCATGTCCTGAGGAAATAGTTTGATCAGTAACAGAGTACAGGCAACATTTTTTTTGATAGGTACTTACCTACTGACTTTTATTGCCGACAGTACTTTCTCTACTTTGCATTTGAAAGATAGACATCAAGTAATTCTGGAGATCTTTCAAATTGAGTCGAAATTCAATGAGTCTTTGAGCGTTTTCCAAAAAAAATGTAGGTACATTTCATTCATGTCTTCAAAATATTGACTTCTTGGGCTCATTTTACTCAGAATCATTTGTACATTCACGCATCATACATGAAAAAAATGTGTCCCAAAATTTTGTATGAAAAAATATTTTTCCAGTGCGTCACGTTCATACAAATAAAAAAAAATATTCATACATAATCACTCAATAAACTAGACCGTCTACTCAATAACTGTATTAGATTTATATTTGGACTTCGTAAATACGATCATGTCTCCTTTTACCGCCGGCAGCTCAACTGGCTCTCCATCCGTCGTCGTAGGTCCTTTCGGATCCTTTGTATCCTATTTTCGATCCTGTTTGAGCCTTCTGCTCCTGGATATCTCAAAAGTAAATTCGTATTCGATACTCCTCGTCCAGGATGTGAGCTGCGTACCTCCCGCGTACTCAAACTGACCATACCTTCTCACCGTACTGGTTATATGACTAATTCTTTCGCCGTCCAGGCTAGTCGTCTTTGGAATTCACTCCCTCTAAATATTAGACAAGCTCCAAGTAAGTTTTCTTTTAAGCGGTTGTTGCGTAAGCATTTGCTAAAACAAGAGTTCGAATAATATCCATCATTATTATATTTATAGTATGTATTGTATAAATATGTAGTAGTTTATATATATTTTATTTATTTATGTAGTTTATATGTATAGTTTGCTTTTTTTTATATTCACTGAATAGGTATATTTCTCTCTCTGCACCAATTGTAGATGTCTGTTTGGCCCTATGGTTGACTGGTAGAGAACGCCATTTGGCATTAAGTCCGCCATTTGTACATTTTTGTATATACTTTGTGCAATAAAGTTTAAATAAATAAAATAAATGTGACGTTCTGGAAGGGAAATCTTGGGACACATTTTTACATGTATGAGGCGTGAAAATACAAATGATTCTGAGTAAAATGAGCCCAAGAAGTCAATATTTTGAAGACATGAATGAAATGTATTTTTTTTTTGGAAAACGCTCTTTTACGAAATAATTAATGTGGGGTTGATAAACGTATCCATGCATAGCTTCTACTGAAGAAACAGAAACAGTATATATTAATAAAAAAAATAGACATGTCTCGCGTTCTCGACGTAATTGTACACTCATGGGCAATGAAAACGGGTGAGTATATTCACCTGGAACAGGTCCTCGAGCTGCGTGAAGGAGCAGACGGCGTGCGCGTGGAAGTCGCGCATGACGGGCAGGAACGCGTCGCTCGGCGCCGGCGACGGTAATGACAGGTGGTATTCCACCTCACGTTGAACCTGTGACGAATATTCAAAACCGTGAGCCACCATGAGATTTCTATAATCAAATAGTTTCTCGCTTTCAAATCGGAAATAAATAATTTTCTACGTGTTTCAGTGGCCAAAGAAAAGACGTTTACAACAGACTTTCGTACATCGACCCGCCTGTTCGTATCTCAATTGCACGCGCAAAATTATATTGCTGCCCGCTCGCACAGTGACATTGACGGCCGGCATCATGGGCTGAACAGCAGTATGATTACGCGCGTGCAATAGAGATATGAACAGACGGGTTAATGTACGAAAATCCTTTAGACCGCGAGCCAGGAACAGATTTCCATGACCAATCGCCTCCCGGGCGAAAACTCGTATAGTGGTTAACGGCTATGTATGATGAACCCTCATGGACGTCAGCTGCCGCTCCGTTGGTGGGTTGAGAAATGGCAGCCACCGAAACTAGTAAAAAAAAAATTTAGTCAACGCCTCCTGCTTGATACTTTGTCAGATGATAGTTTCTGAATCGGGAGGCGATGACTGAAAAAAAATGTATTACATGTTCATGTCTTCAACTGACGGTCTTTCCACCGCGATACAACCGGCTGACTATTTTTTAAATTCATAATAGCATCTAAACTATCATCTAACAAAGTATCAGCCGGGAGGCGATGACTGACGATATATGCTCCTGGCCCGCGGTCTACTTGTTGTAAGCGCACTGAAAAAAAAACCTGGTACTGGTAACCAGAATCTGGTTAGCTGTACTATATTGTCTTGTTGTATATGTGACGACAGGACACTTTGTAAACATAACCAGACCATTCTTGTTAAATTAAATTTGTTAATTCTATGAAGTGTATAGTAGTGGGTATAAGACTTTTAGTAAACCCAACTAGCCGGTCTGTTAATGGTTACTAAATAATACAGTAACATATACGTTCCTGTCCTGTTGTTATAACAAGGTATTCAGTATATGTAACTGAACGATTTGTGCGGTGTACTGGTTTTATATTGTTCACGTTACCAGAACGCACTGTGCTAATGGGGCTTCTAAGCGAGCCATATGTTCACTGCAATATGTGGCCGGCAACTATTGGTGTCCTCTTACTCACATGTTAGAGAGGGACACTAATAGTTGCCGGCCACATATTGCAGTGAACATATGGCCCGTTTAGAAGTCCCTTCAGCACAGTGGGTTCTGGTTACGTGAACAATATATAACCAGTACACTGCTCTTCTAGTAAATACAGACAAGTTTTACACACTTATTTTTTTTTATTTTATTGATCAAATAAGTAACACAGCATTACAGTAAAACCAAGGCACTGTGACACTACAAAAGAAAAAAACATTTTGTCTCCACAAAGAAAACAATAGACACAAAAATGACATACAAATTAAACATTGGATTTGGGCGACGACGTAACAGCGTGGCTCCGTAGCGTCGTCTGACTCGGCGTAGGATTCGGCAGGTTGCCCCGGAACCGCCGAAACACCACACCCTTCGGCCGGAAGTCCGCGCTTGCGATGGTGTCCTGCAGAGGCCGCGGCACGCGCACTACAAATGAACTGAAGTGCACATAGTGACGCGACTGTAGCTGGTGCACCCTCAGCGTGTAGCCAGTCTTCCGGCGGACGTACTCCACCACCTCGTCGGCCCCGGCGGAGTAATGCAGGCGAGACACGTAGAGCGCCTTACTCGGTGTCGCAACTCGTAGGCCAGAATTAACCGGCTCCGCAGTGCCACACAGAGTTTTACGAGGCGCCCTGCGCGCCTTGCGTTTCCTTTCCACCAGTTTGAATCCCTCCTTATCCACATCGGTGCGGGAGGACTTTTCCTTAATCGGAGCCCGCACATTTCACTGTGTCAGCAACACGCACTTGTACTATACACTTGTACTAGTTTACAATAAAATTATGGACAGGATCTACGTAAATAAAACATCGACCGGCCGGAACGTAAGACGCTGGCGTAATGGCTGCCGTTCTGTGAATTGCGCAATTCCTTTCTCCGCCCCCCGCCACCCGCGCATACACCGTGGTGTTGGCACAACTGTTTGATTCGTTCAGACTACAATGCATTATAGTAACCACAACATAATAACTTGTAACGTGTACACTCGTATCTTTATTTTTACATATCAATAGTTAGTGTTACGATGCCTATATTAAACGTTTAATATTTACAACACTTGCATCTTTACATATACAACGAAATTGTAAGCAGTACTAAATTGCATTTAACTAGAATTAAACAGTGATGTTTAAAAAACAAGTTTTACACGATACAACATTTTTTGTTATTACTACCGGATTTTAGTAGGTATAACTATATTTTTAATTACTATACGTTCTGGTAGTATTGTAGAAAATTATTTTTTTCGGTGCGTGTCTATTCTATACCGTTCCTCGGCCCACTGACTGTAGGCAGCCGACGTTCACTTGTTCACCCTTACCTCCCTCAGGCCGGTCCGCAGCGCGCCGACGTCCTTGTCGAGCTGCTCGGCGCAGACCTTGTTGTAAGCGTGTCTATACCGTTCCTCGACCCACTGACTGTAGGCAGCCGACGTTCACTTGTTCACCCTTACCTCCCTCAGGCCGGTCCGCAGCGCGCCGACGTCCTTGTCGAGCTGCTCGACGCAGACCTTGGCGGCCGCGCGCACGTGCGGCAGGTCCTCCTCCAACAGTAGGATATCTTTGAACTGAAACAACCGTAACGTTTATTATCCTGTACTTAGAGTTACACCAAGAAAAGTCTGCAGCAATTTTGATAGCCCCCGCAGTGCAAGTGTTACTTTAAACGTCAAACTTCTATGAAATTATGACGTATAAATAACGCTTGCACTGCGTGGGCTATCAAAATCGCTGCAGACTTTTCTTGGTCTAACTCTTACTAGGCGTGATCTCGCATTTTACTTTGTCCCGGTAAGCTGTATTTTTATTTGGAATATAAAAACAAGGTTTACAACTACAATGCTACATTAAATTGTAGGAATTAAATAAAATGGTAAACGTCAAACAACAAACGAAAAGGACGCACATATGCGACAGAAGGAGAAGGATATGTATAGTCCGTGGCGCTCACGACAAAAAAGTGTGATATAGGGCAAATGATGATGATGGAATTTCCTTTTGCAGAGTTGCTCCTTTTGACTCACAGATTAATTTAGGAAGGGGAGCCAACCGGATTTTTGATGCAAAATTTTGACCTAAGGGGGGGTGGTGCCCCCCGAAATTTGTAAAAAAAATTGTTTGGCTATGTGCGCAAGAATGGTATAATTTTCGGGTAAATCAAGGATGCTAAATTCATTTCTGATATTTAATTTATACGGTTTCATATAAATAATTTGAAAAAAAATAAAAATAAAAATTTTCTATTTTATTTTTTTCCGAATAAATGCCAAAATTTTTCTTATTTTTATATACATATACACAAAAAATAAAAAAAATCATGAAAAAGACTGGTACCAGCGGCATGGCCTACGTTCCCCGGACCTAAATCCATTAGATTTTTTTATTGGGGATACTTAACACTTTCGCAGCCAGGCAAAATTTCAAACAATACCCCAGAAACCGACAGTACTCGCTAGTCGGGCAACGACGTGCAACTCAATGCCGCACGCCGCGAACCCGCTAGTCGGGCAAGCGGCGGACGCTCAGGGCTGTGCCAAGTAACTTTCGTATAAGTACGTGGATAAAATTAAATCTGCTGTCTCATCTGTTTAGGCTCCCCGTTTTATCAATTATCACAATGCATTCAGTGGGGCAGTAGGAAATGAATAAAATCACACAAAGCCAAATCATCAACAGGCTAAACCACAAAGTCCAGTAAGAAAGCAGAAATCACAGTTGTCCAAAAAACAAGCCGAGTCGTCAAAATGAAAATTAACACAACACAACAACGTCCGAAGCACATCACAAACCATTACGGAATGGCTCCGATTGCAATTTTACACCGAGACCGGGTTGAAAAAAAACCCGGGTCGCAAACTTCAAATAGATAAGGGATGGTAAACAACATCTCCAGAAGCACTACCACCAGTTTTGACATTGACAGATACGCTCGCGTCGAAGTAACTTACTTTCTATGCATCTCGCTCGTACTCGCATATTAGTGCAAGCGAGATGTATAGAAAGTAATTTACGTAGACGCGAGCGTATCTGTCAATGTCAAAACTGGTGGTAGCCGTACAGGGTTAAGTGTATGATCACAGTAACTACATTCTTTTGTCAAAGAAGTTGCGACTTTATTGTATGTGTACGAACGTACTAATTATCGTAACTATTCAAAGCTACTTGTTACGTTTTGCTTCCATGCAGTTGCAGTGCAGTGCTGTTTTATGATGACTGACCTATTGTCTTTTTCTGAGAACTGCCGCTTAGAAGTTAGAATGTTGTTAGGTACTTAGTTGAATTTCTTGGTTTATTTTTCTCCGAATTTTGTTTCACAAAAATCATCCTATGAGTACTCATGAAATAGATGTATACCTATACTTACTAAATATTCGTAAACACAAATTAGGTTGTACGATTTACGAAAATTCTAACTCCTATTGATACATACCCGTGTATGCAATTTCACGTAGGTAACCAACTAATAAGAATTTTTATTTTGTAATCGCATTAGGTAAAGTAAATAAAAATACAAAGTGAAGTAATAAAATATAATAATCAACTGTAAGTACCAACTTTTCGACCACATAATAATCAGAAGACTTACAATTTTTTCTGTTAGTGGCAGTGGCAGCCCTGAGGTAGTGAAGATGCAATGCTTGCCCGCCTGTCGGGCACTTCGGCGTCGCGTGTAGGTTTATAGCTCTTGCCCGACTAGCGGGTATGCCGGCATCTGAGTAAAGTTTACGAGTGCCCGAGAGTCGGGTACGCGGTATCGAATGTGTTAAAAAATAAATTTTACTCCGACCCAATAAGGTCCCAAGAGGAACTACGACGGCATGTTCGAGGCAGCACGAAACATTTCCGAAATTAATTTAAGTAAATTAACTTGAAGTTTTACAAGACGGTGTCAAGCATGCATACGAGCCGGAGAAAAGCAATTCGAGCACCTATTGTAAAATAATTTCAACCTAACCTTTCAAACTTCAACCTGTATTATTTTCTTAGAACCATTATCAACTCAATGATATCCTTGAAAAGGGAGATAAGGATTTTCCATCTCTTTCTTTTGGGCATTCAGCAAATACTGAATAGGCTTTTTTTCTTTCTCAATCCAGAATTAGATATCTCAACATAAATCTTTATTTTTACTACAAGTAGCAACGGATTGCAGATTTCCTAGTTTTCACAGGCCAGGAGGTACTCCTCGTTATAAAAAGTATAGGGTCAGTTGTGGTACATTGAAACAATCGGACACAGTGTAACTTTGCGATATCTCGGAAACTAGGTGCTACCAGCTAGTGCCGTCTATCAAGCAAGGGCAGGCTCAGGGACCCCCAGCACCTCCCCAAAACACGAGCGCGCCTCGGAGTAGGAGCACGTTGCTACGAGCATTATTGTGAATTCGTGCAAGAAAAGTATTTTTTTTTTCATTTAAGTTTCGCAATTTTTTACCAAGATATAGACTAGAGTTTGGCGTTTTTTAAGTTTTTGTTATGTTCTATGTGTATTAAAGTTTATTTGGAGCTAAATATTTTTAAATTTCTTTCACTTTTTGGTGCAGTTTTTATTAATTGATACAAAAAACACTCCCTAGTCTCACACTGAAACATTTTTATGTAGTATACAATGAAACATGATGTTCACTGAACACCGCTACCAGCACACAATGAAACAAACTCATTCTTTTTTTTTAATAATTAAAGACTATGTGCAAAATTTGCGAAACTAAAATACCATGAAAATTGGTAATAATTTGTCTATCATATGACAAAATATAAGATACTTAACTTTAGGAATGGCTGAGATAGGATGGTTTATATGTTGAATGTTTCATTGATGGCAAGGTTAAGGACACATGTCTCACATTGAAACAGTCGTTTATAAACACTATGTTGCAAGAAAGTGTATGGAATCAAGCATGGAGATGCTCAAAACCCTCCCGCGTCTACCTAGTTGGCAATCATGCTCCGTGGACATAAAAGGCGCCTTTTTCGCAGCATGCCGTACGTGCCGACCAGATTTTCAATTCACAATGAAACTCAGGTGTGTGTACAATGAAACAAGTCTTTCGCTTTTAGATATTTCAGCAATCTTATAATGATTCCATATCTCGGAAACCTTTTAAATAACTAATTTCAGCCTACCACTATTTTCTCCTTTCCTTTCTCATTAATTGAGTGAAAGCATATATGTAGTAATGTCATTTATTTATTACACCGTTTCAATGTTTATTAACGATGTTTCATGGTAGACTATAATTATTACATTTGTTTCACTGTAAAAATCAGAGTGTTTCATTGAAAACATGCACAAGTACACAATGAAACAAAACTCATTTTTCAAAAAAAGGCTTATAACACAGGAGCTGTTACAGATACGTAGAAACCAAGAATGCCATATGATAGCCAACGAAATCGTTTATCTTCATACGAAATGTCACACTCATAACTTTAAAAACACCAGAGATAGAAAGGCTTGAACTTTTAGTGTTTCATTGATCAACAAGTTACCCTACACATTGCATATTTATGTCTAAAAATATAGAGAAAAAAAATGAAATGTAGACCTACTTTTGACCACCAGCATACAAAGATATGAGTTACAGCTATGAGAATTACGGCGTTTGATGATGATGAGATACCCTTTAGCATAGTGAGTCCTTAGAACCCATAGATCATTTTAGGAACGGGAGCCGCCTTGATTTTTGGTGCGGCGTGGTTGAAAGGGTGGGGATGATTTGTCCTATACAATCAGAAATTTATGAAAGTATCTGTTTAGGTTTCTGCATTAAGTTTGGTGTCATTATCGAGTAAATTAACAGAAAGAAAGAGAAATGGACTACTATTTATATTATTACGAATTTTAAAGATTTTACTGCCTATATTCATATTTGTAAACACTCTTTAACATTGCTTATGCTCGGTGCACAACGTAATCCGATTTAAGGGAAATATTAGTCAATATTTACATTATTAATTTGTATTTTGAATATTTAATTACCTGAATTATTTATGCCTTTTGATTTACTCGAATATGTCACCAAACTTATTGCAGAAACCTAAACAGGTGCTTGCATAAATGTATGATTGTATGGGACAAATCACCCCACCTTTCATCCCGACCGTATCAAAAATCAAGGTGGATCTCCTTCCTAAAATGATCTAAGGGCTCTAAGGACTCACTATGTATAATAAAAAGGGATCTCATCATCATCAAGCGCCGTAAATTGCTTAGCTGTAGCTCACATCGTTGTACATTGTTGTTGTTCTATGAGTAGTCGAAAGCATGGTATAATAATATACTCCGCCTGGTACTCTATTCCGAGATTCGCGTATGACCTAACTGACACGGGCCTACGTCATCATGCTGTTTACAGGTTCTCAAACTTTAAAATGTGGGAGAATTTTAACCAACGGTGAAAATTATTTTAACGGCATTCATTTTAAGTTATTCATGTAGAAACATAGTAAAATAAAACAAATCTAATGTATTAAATTAAACTTTATTTATCTATACAAGACAAACGTTTGAAAAACTAATTCACAGTTACACATTAATTACCAAGCTTACGACGTGAAAAGTTTGGAAAACACTGCGACTGCTGACACTGAGCGACAAGGAAATAACAATTAACACGCGTTCGACAAGGATGACGGTCAGGGCATGAAGTTATCTAGATCCGAATTGTCAAATGTGACAGCGCTATCCTGTGTTGCCAGTAATGTAAACAGAATTACCCGAACGTCTGAAATTTCTTTCGTGAATCGGAAGATATTGCTAACGAATAATTAAAAATGACGTGTTATTGTAAAATTTAAGATAAAATACATATAAATGAAAATTATAAAATTATAAAGAAATATTTTAACTTATTAACCATAGGTATAATGTACCCATGTAACATGTTATGTTGAAATAAAGTGGCAATGTTATTGTGACGTAGGCCCGTGTCACTCTGGGAATAGAAGACCATGTTTTATTAGACCATGGTCGAAAGTAGGTCTACATTTATTTTTTTTGTTCAGATTAATGTAAAATAAATATGCCATATGTAAGTTGTGTAAGTTGTGTTGTACTTTTTATAACGAGAAATAGTAGGGCTTTTTCATGAAATTTTTATTTTTTGTGTGCATATTAAAATAAGAAAAATATAGCCTTTTATTCGGAAAAAATTAAAATTAAAATAGAATTTTTTTATTTTTTTTTCAAATTATTTATATGAAACCGTATAAATTAAATATCAGAAACGAATTTAGCATCCTTGAGTTACACGAAAATGATACCAAACTTGACCACATAGCAAAACTTTATTTTTTACAAATTTTGGGGGGCACCCCCTTAAGTCAAAATTTTACATCAAAAATTCGATTGGCTCCCCTTCGTAAATCAATCTGTGAGTCAAAAGGAGCAACTCTGCAAAAGGAAATTCCATCATCATCATTTGCCGTATAATTATGTGAACACCAGGGACTAGTATGGATGTTGCCAGTGGCGCCTTCAATAAATTTCTAGAATTTCTTGTCCATCTAGGTACTTACTTGACCAAACTTATTCGGTCGAACTTGCCAAAGTTCGGGCATCGCTTGTTATCAATCAGCATGCCTTTGAAATTGACCATATTTTAATATTTTCAACAGTGTATTTTATTTGCAGGCCACCAAAAATAGTAAATGTAGGTACCTACATTATTATAGAGGCAATAAAATGGTCATTCGAGGTTTAGCGATTTTGTCGGACGAAGCGAAGATGAGTCCAACAATGTAAGATGAATCCAACAATGTAAGATGAATCCACTGAGTTCCTGTGTTGAGGTGGTTACCTGTATTTGCGATTTTGTCGGACGAAGCGAAGATGAGTCCAACAATGTAAGGTGAATCCACTGAGTTCCTGTGTTGAGGTGGTTACCTGTGTTTCCAGCAGCTCCACGAGGTAATGCAGCAGTGTGGTGTTGCGCGTGACGCTGGACTTGGTGTCGGCCAGCTTGTTGAGTGACGACAGCCGGAAACCGGACGCGTTGCCGCGCGCTCCACTGTAGGAAGAACAGATGGTTGAGATATTATTATTTTAACAATTATTATATAAGATGTTGTGTAACGCCTGGGAAATAATGGGATTAGTCACTTGTACTAGTTCTACTTTAGGTTACATAGTTAATCGTTCCGTGCAGTCGCCATCAGATATATCGGAGCGGTCAAGGCGCTGACAAATATCTGAGCACGCCTCTATTGTTAAGGCGTTAGAGCGCGTGTTCAGATATTGTGAACAACCTTGGCGCTCCGATATATCTGATGGCGACTGTACATGACTGTGGCGCCGCCCTAGTAGGTGATGGAAATATTACTTTTCGCCAAGTCGTGCATTGGCGTCGCTTGTATTTTCCCACTGCCAACTTCGCACATAGCCAATAGCAGTTACAAAATAGTTCAATTTCGAATCCATGATGGAATGACTTAGGTTTTTTAACTGCCATTTTGCTGTGGTATCTAATAAATCGGATTTTATCTAAGTAATGAATATCGTCATAAAAACCAAGCCGAGTCGTAAGCACCACCAAAAATTTGAGGCTGCACCAACACCAGCTATAACATGGTCGGTTCCTGTAGTTCCCAAGTGCTAGCACGACTTTAAACAACTCTCAAAGATTTATATCATAATGTATTTGGTAAAGGTACACTTCTAAGTACTTAAAAAACATCACTCTCGGTCACCACAAAACATCTGCGAAGTGCCACTAAAAGCCCACATTAAATAGTCGTACCGGTTCATGTAGTTCCCTAGCGCTAGCACGACCTCCAGCAGCGCGCGCAGCCGCCGGGAGCGCGCCATCTCCCTCGCGGCGCGCAGCACGGTGGCGGCGCGCGCTGTGAGTAGTGTGTAGTAACATACCGGTTCATGTAGTTCCCTAGCGCTAGCACGACCTCCAGCGGCGCGCGCAGCCGCCGGGAGCGCGCCATCTCCCTCGCGGCGCGCAGCACGGTGGCGGCGCGCGCTGTGAGTAGTGTGTAGTAACATACCGGTTCATGTAGTTCCCTAGCGCTAGCACGACCTCCAGCAGCGCGCGCAGCCGCCGGGAGCGCGCCATCTCCCTCGCGGCGCGCAGCACGGTGGCGGCGCGCGCTGTGAGTAGTGTGTAGTAACATACCGGTTCATGTAGTTCCCTAGCGCTAGCACGACCTCCAGCAGCGCGCGCAGCCGCCGGGAGCGCGCCATCTCCCTCGCGGCGCGCAGCACGGTGGCGGCGCGCGCTGTGAGTAGTGTGTAGTAACATACCGGTTCATGTAGTTCCCTAGCGCTAGCACGACCTCCAGCAGCGCGCGCAGCCGCCGGGAGCGCGCCATCTCCCTCGCGGCGCGCAGCACGGTGGCGGCGCGCGCTGTGAGTAGTGTGTAGTAACATACCGGTTCATGTAGTTCCCTAGCGCTAGCACGACCTCCAGCAGCGCGCGCAGCCGCCGGGAGCGCGCCATCTCCCTCGCGGCGCGCAGCACGGTGGCGGCGCGCGCTGTGAGTAGTGTGTAGTAACATACCGGTTCATGTAGTTCCCTAGCGCTAGCACGACCTCCAGCAGCGCGCGCAGCCGCCGGGAGCGCGCCATCTCCCTCGCGGCGCGCAGCACGGTGGCGGCGCGCGCTGTGAGTAGTGTGTAGTAACATACCGGTTCATGTAGTTCCCTAGCGCTAGCACGACCTCCAGCAGCGCGCGCAGCCGCCGGGAGCGCGCCATCTCCCTCGCGGCGCGCAGCACGGTGGCGGCGCGCGCTGTGAGTAATGTGTAGTAACATACCGGTTCATGTAGTTCCCTAGCGCTAGCACGACCTCCAGCAGCGCGCGCAGCCGCCGGGAGCGCGCCATCTCCCTCGCGGCGCGCAGCACGGTGGCGGCGCGCGCTGTGAGTAGTGTGTAGTAACATACCGGTTCATGTAGTTCCCTAGCGCTAGCACGACCTCCAGCAGCGCGCGCAGCCGCCGGGAGCGCGCCATCTCCCTCGCGGCGCGCAGCACGGTGGCGGCGCGCGCTGTGAGTAGTGTGTAGTAACATACCGGTTCATGTAGTTCCCTAGCGCTAGCACGACCTCCAGCAGCGCGCGCAGCCGCCGGGAGCGCGCCATCTCCCTCGCGGCGCGCAGCACGGTGGCGGCGCGCGCTGTGAGTAGTGTGTAGTAACATACCGGTTCATGTAGTTCCCTAGCGCTAGCACGACCTCCAGCAGCGCGCGCAGCCGCCGGGAGCGCGCCATCTCCCTCGCGGCGCGCAGCACGGTGGCGGCGCGCGCTGTGAGTAGTGTGTAGTAACATACCGGTTCATGTAGTTCCCTAGCGCTAGCACGACCTCCAGCAGCGCGCGCAGCCGCCGGGAGCGCGCCATCTCCCTCGCGGCGCGCAGCACGGTGGCGGCGCGCGCTGTGAGTAGTGTGTAGTAACATACCGGTTCATGTAGTTCCCTAGCGCTAGCACGACCTCCAGCAGCGCGCGCAGCCGCCGGGAGCGCGCCATCTCCCTCGCGGCGCGCAGCACGGTGGCGGCGCGCGCTGTGAGTAGTGTGTAGTAACATACCGGTTCATGTAGTTCCCTAGCGCTAGCACGACCTCCAGCAGCGCGCGCAGCCGCCGGGAGCGCGCCATCTCCCTCGCGGCGCGCAGCACGGTGGCGGCGCGCGCTGTGAGTAGTGTGTAGTAACATACCGGTTCATGTAGTTCCCTAGCGCTAGCACGACCTCCAGCAGCGCGCGCAGCCGCCGGGAGCGCGCCATCTCCCTCGCGGCGCGCAGCACGGTGGCGGCGCGCGCTGTGAGTAGTGTGTAGTAACATACCGGTTCATGTAGTTCCCTAGCGCTAGCACGACCTCCAGCAGCGCGCGCAGCCGCCGGGAGCGCGCCATCTCCCTCGCGGCGCGCAGCACGGTGGCGGCGCGCGCTGTGAGTAGTGTGTAGTAACATACCGGTTCATGTAGTTCCCTAGCGCTAGCACGACCTCCAGCAGCGCGCGCAGCCGCCGGGAGCGCGCCATCTCCCTCGCGGCGCGCAGCACGGTGGCGGCGCGCGCTGTGAGTAGTGTGTAGTAACATACCGGTTCATGTAGTTCCCTAGCGCTAGCACGACCTCCAGCAGCGCGCGCAGCCGCCGGGAGCGCGCCATCTCCCTCGCGGCGCGCAGCACGGTGGCGGCGCGCGCTGTGAGTAGTGTGTAGTAACATACCGGTTCATGTAGTTCCCTAGCGCTAGCACGACCTCCAGCAGCGCGCGCAGCCGCCGGGAGCGCGCCATCTCCCTCGCGGCGCGCAGCACGGTGGCGGCGCGCGCTGTGAGTAGTGTGTAGTAACATACCGGTTCATGTAGTTCCCTAGCGCTAGCACGACCTCCAGCAGCGCGCGCAGCCGCCGGGAGCGCGCCATCTCCCTCGCGGCGCGCAGCACGGTGGCGGCGCGCGCTGTGAGTAGTGTGTAGTAACATACCGGTTCATGTAGTTCCCTAGCGCTAGCACGACCTCCAGCAGCGCGCGCAGCCGCCGGGAGCGCGCCATCTCCCTCGCGGCGCGCAGCACGGTGGCGGCGCGCGCTGTGAGTAGTGTGTAGTAACATACCGGTTCATGTAGTTCCCTAGCGCTAGCACGACCTCCAGCAGCGCGCGCAGCCGCCGGGAGCGCGCCATCTCCCTCGCGGCGCGCAGCACGGTGGCGGCGCGCGCTGTGAGTAGTGTGTAGTAACATACCGGTTCATGTAGTTCCCTAGCGCTAGCACGACCTCCAGCAGCGCGCGCAGCCGCCGGGAGCGCGCCATCTCCCTCGCGGCGCGCAGCACGGTGGCGGCGCGCGCTGTGAGTAGTGTGTAGTAACATACCGGTTCATGTAGTTCCCTAGCGCTAGCACGACCTCCAGCAGCGCGCGCAGCCGCCGGGAGCGCGCCATCTCCCTCGCGGCGCGCAGCACGGTGGCGGCGCGCGCTGTGAGTAGTGTGTAGTAACATACCGGTTCATGTAGTTCCCTAGCGCTAGCACGACCTCCAGCAGCGCGCGCAGCCGCCGGGAGCGCGCCATCTCCCTCGCGGCGCGCAGCACGGTGGCGGCGCGCGCTGTGAGTAGTGTGTAGTAACATACCGGTTCATGTAGTTCCCTAGCGCTAGCACGACCTCCAGCAGCGCGCGCAGCCGCCGGGAGCGCGCCATCTCCCTCGCGGCGCGCAGCACGGTGGCGGCGCGCGCTGTGAGTAGTGTGTAGTAACATACCGGTTCATGTAGTTCCCTAGCGCTAGCACGACCTCCAGCAGCGCGCGCAGCCGCCGGGAGCGCGCCATCTCCCTCGCGGCGCGCAGCACGGTGGCGGCGCGCGCTGTGAGTAGTGTGTAGTAACATACCGGTTCATGTAGTTCCCTAGCGCTAGCACGACCTCCAGCAGCGCGCGCAGCCGCCGGGAGCGCGCCATCTCCCTCGCGGCGCGCAGCACGGTGGCGGCGCGCGCTGTGAGTAGTGTGTAGTAACATACCGGTTCATGTAGTTCCCTAGCGCTAGCACGACCTCCAGCAGCGCGCGCAGCCGCCGGGAGCGCGCCATCTCCCTCGCGGCGCGCAGCACGGTGGCGGCGCGCGCTGTGAGTAGTGTGTAGTAACATACCGGTTCATGTAGTTCCCTAGCGCTAGCACGACCTCCAGCAGCGCGCGCAGCCGCCGGGAGCGCGCCATCTCCCTCGCGGCGCGCAGCACGGTGGCGGCGCGCGCTGTGAGTAGTGTGTAGTAACATACCGGTTCATGTAGTTCCCTAGCGCTAGCACGACCTCCAGCAGCGCGCGCAGCCGCCGGGAGCGCGCCATCTCCCTCGCGGCGCGCAGCACGGTGGCGGCGCGCGCTGTGAGTAGTGTGTAGTAACATACCGGTTCATGTAGTTCCCTAGCGCTAGCACGACCTCCAGCAGCGCGCGCAGCCGCCGGGAGCGCGCCATCTCCCTCGCGGCGCGCAGCACGGTGGCGGCGCGCGCTGTGAGTAGTGTGTAGTAACATACCGGTTCATGTAGTTCCCTAGCGCTAGCACGACCTCCAGCAGCGCGCGCAGCCGCCGGGAGCGCGCCATCTCCCTCGCGGCGCGCAGCACGGTGGCGGCGCGCGCTGTGAGTAGTGTGTAGTAACATACCGGTTCATGTAGTTCCCTAGCGCTAGCACGACCTCCAGCAGCGCGCGCAGCCGCCGGGAGCGCGCCATCTCCCTCGCGGCGCGCAGCACGGTGGCGGCGCGCGCGGACGCCTCGGCCGCGGCCCCCGAGAACTTCTTCTTGAACAGCAGCGTGCGCACGCGCTGCGAGTAGTGAGGGATCCTACGACAAAATAATGGGTTTATCGATTAATTCAAATATTATTTTTCTTTAATTCACAATTATTAGAGCTTTGTTGTAGATCAAACTATTTTTTCATATCTTATGCTCTGAAAGTGGGTCGTTGTTGTTCTAAAAAGTGCGCAGAAAGTGATACGTTTCTGCTCTAGCGCAGAAAAGTGGTGTATTCCTCTGCGTCCCCGTTCCACGAGCAACTGGGTGGAAACAAAATGGAAAAATAGTGTCTTTATTTCCCCGCTTGGAATAATTGATAATTGTTCAATTTTACTAATCCCGTATTGAATTGTTTTCATCGAAAATGATGTAAGTAAATTATTAAATAAAAAATATTCTTGATTTTATGTTGAATTGTATTTAAGTACTTGATTACATAAGGCGGGAACCAAAAGGAATACACCAAAAATATTTTTTTTAAACCTTACACTTGCGTAAATGAGCAAAGACAGAATCTTATACAGCCACAGTTAAACGTTTGTACGTTATTAAATAGGGTTTTAAAGCACTATATTCAAAATCAAAATAAAATTAAAATACAAGATAAAAATTAGGATTGTTCATTTTTTTTAGACCCCCATTTTTATTTTATTTTCTGAAAATATAGGTTAATTTAAGATACCAATTTGAATGATTTATTAATTCACGGCTCGGTTGAATATTTATAATTTATTGAAAATATGAGATACGACTTCTCGTAAATTACATGTAGTGGCTGATTTGATAAATCACAAGCAATAACAAACATTAAAAAAATTGTTGTAATTGTCAATTGATTGTAATGTCACCTGTCTACAATGTCAGTGTCACGCGTTTCTATAAATAATATCATCTGGAAAACTCGTTTATTTTGAATCCCTAAATCAATAATTTCAAAATACCTACGCTATAAATTTGTGAAAGCTGATTCCAGAAATCTGCCTAAGTTATATAATATAACTTAGTTTTATTGGAGTATGTATCCATATAGCATCCAACTTCAACCATAACTTGGCTGAAATCAGGGGAGCAAAAATACAAATGTAAGTTACATCATATATTTTTTAACTGATTCGATTCGTAAGATGATTGGATTCATAAAATCGTTATAAGCGTCCATTGCTAAGGTAGCACCCAGTGGGTTCTACCGGCTTGTCACCATTGTTTGGATATTGTACTATATTAGGTACATGCCAATTTTGCTAATTATATCCTATAATTTCAGGTCATCATGTGATTCCTATTTAGATATGGCTGTGGGATACGTAATGTACGAAGGAGATTGATTTTGTTAAGGCACTTGGGCCCTGAACAAAGTTGAGCATTTTGTATCGAAACGAACGTCATATTAATCGTCATAATACTTTACGACAGTAAATAATGCCTGGGAACAGAGTAAATAACAAACCATACACTTCTCTTCTGGTTCGTCAACAAGAAGCCATCATTGTCAGCTGCTCGTGCAGAACATGATGAACATACATATATGTATAGTTACTTTTTTTTGGGAAACATATATACATATATTTCCTAAATTAATAAAAAAGTAGGTAAACAAAAACATGTTTTATTATTCACAACTATTAACTTAAGTCTTGTCCACCATGATATCAGCAGCTTGAACTGCAACATGTACCTGGAAATTAGAAATTATATCTTTTTAAAGCAGTTTCAGGCTGAATTTTGAGTATGACTATGTATTCTTGTATAGTGTTTCTTTCTAGTAGGCACCATCTCTGTTTAACGGTTTGCCTTTATATACTCTGGCTACATTACCACAGAAAACACATAGGTCCCCGCGACCCTACCTACAAAGTGAGCTTGAAATAATTGTAGTAAAATTATATTAATTTTATACTTACATCGACGTGATCCTCACAGCAATACTGTGTGTAAGTAGGTAGGTATTCCAAGTTCAATTCACGGCACCATGTTTCACGTCGTAGGTCTTCGCGGATTCGAACAATTATTTTTGTGAATCATTCCCACACGTAGGAACAAGGTCTTTGATATATTAAGCAACGAAAACTACTGTTTAGGTATCAATTATAAATCAAATCATAACAAACCAGCGCAGCGGTTTAACTGAAAAATTTCATTATGACAATGATAACTTTGACAATTACGTGAGTGACGGATTGATTTACTATGGTCCGATAACTTTTATTATGCGATGACTTTACATTCAGCCAACGAGAAAGGTCAAACTAAGGTCATAAGGATATTTGTTGAAATATCTTCAATCCTCAATTATTATATCGCAGCAAATGTCGGAAACTGTTTGAAAACCTCATATCTCGAAATGGTTTTCGAAATAGAACATTTAAAAAAAAATGAACAATCCTAATTGTTATTTAAAAAACATATTTAAATTCTTAAAATATTTTTAGTGCGGTAGTGTGTTACGGCTTTTAGAACGAAAAAGTAAAAAATTAAAAAGTAAGAGGCAATCCCGCTGATTTTCATACTACATAATTAATAATGAACAAATAATTTTAAAATACTGCAGTTTGTTAATATCTGTGCTTTTTCGTAAATATTGCAATCTAAATGTTTTTCGCTAGGGGTTATTTATCTTCACACATGTAATTGTAAAGTCTCCGATTGCAAGTAAGTCCTAAGGAAAAAATCATGGCCGTAAGTCTATTAGGTAAGTAGATGAATTACTGATTTTGCAAAATTGTCTTGTCTTGTTTGGTTTCCTCGCATTCGATATGAAAAGTAGAGTGTTTAACTCGGGTGAAAGGCACCATTTCCGTCTCGGACTATTGGCGCTCTCACTGCGTTCGAGCGCCAAACTACCTCGACAGAAATGGGTGCCTTTCAACCCTTGGTTAACAATCTACTATAGCATACTTTTGATAATCGGTGGATGACAAAAAATAGTTATTTACGATACGAGTGCGGAAAAGAGGAAATTCGAAACGAGTGGCGATAAATTAAAACACGACCGAAGGGAGTATTTTAAATCGACACGAGTTGCGAATTACCTATTCGCACGTGTATCGTTCAACGTTTTACAGTACATATGGCCCTTTAAACTTTTGACGTACGCACGAAAAAAGCTATTTTACACACTAGTGCGCGAAAATAGGACCATATGTACTGTAAAAATCATTTTTAATACAGTTGCTCAAAAAGTGCTACTTTACGTAGCTGTTTAGCGTGCGGAAAGTTGGTTATCTCGAACTAGTGCTTTTTACTTTTCCATTTTTTTTAAATTTATACTTGTTCCAATTCACGACTACTTATTGATGAGTGTTAATATTAGTTTCCTTTAAACGTCGTAATCAGCAGAAAAACCTACTGTTAATTTAGAATGTGAAAAATATACATATTTCATATTTTAATACTTACCTCTTCATCATTATAACACGTTTATTTTTTAATATTGAATATTGAAAATTCCGTTCTTAATAAGTTGTCTGAATGGAACGGAATAGCTGCCAAACGCCCATAGATATAATATACTTAAAGACGACGTCTAAGCGAGCTGTCACTGTTACCACTTTGGTTTAGTGTACGATTAACAATATTTTACTTATTTTTTCGCAACTGTATTAAAAAATGTCGTTCGATACACGTGCGGAAATGTCATTCTTCACTCGTCCCGAGTCTTGCCACTCGCCTGCGGCTCGTGACAAGATATCTCGGTACTCGTGGAGTAATGACATACCTTCCGCACTAGCATCGAAATGTACTATTATTAAACGCCGGACATACTTAGTCCATGAACAATAATTTCAATTTCAATAAAGAAAAAAAAATACAAACATGGAAAAATTGGACGCTAAAGTATGATACCCACTCAGCATAATTTGTGGCACTCTGACACTTTACTGCACTGAAATGTTCATTATACAACACTTATTATACCGACAACTATATTATATTCAGAGGTCGAACAGAGTGAGTTCACCCTTTCCAAGCTATTAATCGGACGAGCGAGCGAAGCGAAGTGAAGTTCTTACATTCGACTTTGAACACACGGCTGGCTAGGGGCACGTCCCGGCATTTCGATGTTTTTAAGCTGAACTATCAGAGGATAGTTTGATACTCGATAACTTAAGTAAAAATGTTCTAATTTAAATGAAATTGGGTGAACGTATAGTTGAGGGCATTATATTTTAGTCATTAAATTTTGAGCTGGCTCGAACAAGAGGTTATTGAGCTAGAAGAGCTGAAAGTGCTAAAAAGCTATTTGTGAGGGGTCTTGCTATTCTGGTCATTTTAATTGCAAGAAAGTATGATCGAGTTTAGTATCAAATGAAAGTGCTCGGTTTACACATTTATTATTTTAGGTTGTATTGTAGGAACAATTGCGTCATAAGTCAGAAACGCGCATGTGACACCCTTAATATATAAACACCCATAGACTACGAAAACAGCTTAGCGTCACTTGTTAGTCTCCATAGGCTACGGTGGCTAAAATCGAGAAAAAAACTGTTTAAAAATTGAATTTAGCGCGGAGCAAGTACCAGGGCCTCATGAGTTACGAGAAAGTGTCGTTGACCAGCCCGCCGTGGGGCGCGGGGCGCGGCGGCCGGGTCGCGTACCAGTATGAAGGTATCGCGGCTATATACTCGCGTATCTTAGCTGTATACTTTTGGTTTGGTTTGTTTGTATGATTCTACTAGTTTAAAGACTTTAATAGTAGATTGTACAACAAGGGCATAAAGTGACCCATTTTTACCCGAGGCAAATTTTTTGGTCTGAGCGAAGCGAAGACCAAAATAGTAGACGAGGGTAAAAATTGACATTTATGCCCTTGTTGTACACTCTGCTTTTCACTTCGATTGCGAGGAAAATAAATTATATTTTTCACGGCAATTTACACCACGAGATTATCGTAAAGCGAAAGAACATAATACATAACCAATTCCCGCCAACTAACTTTAAAAAAAAATTTTTTTAATTTTCAACATGTGATCAGAGTTTCAGACGCTTGGTTTTCTGCCAAGTCAAACATTTCGGAGCATTTTTGAACGATAATCGACTCCTATTTTATGCGATTTACTAAATTTAATGACAGAAAATACGGATTTCTAATAAATCGTAACAAAAATAAAATAATATAACAAGTTTTGTCATCTACACAATTTTATTGCTCAGTAAAATTGTGCAATATGTTTTAACTGTTTGGCTGTTGAGACCGATTACCTTAGCCTTAGAAGAAAATTTTACTTTTATGCTCTAGAGCATAAAATGCGATTTTATGTCGTTTACGCACGATATAAAGGTGCACTTTTTGAGCATGAGAAGTGAAAAGTATTATTTTTGTTGACTTGTAGAAAAAGTATTGTATCCAATAGTGATGTAGTCAAGCTTTTTAGTCTCGTGACTACTTGGGCAACCCAGCAAGCTTCGTTGCCTGAACACGGTGCTCGACTGAAGAGCTCTCTATTGTATCGCGATTGTATGAAATACTATTTTTTATATGAAGATTTTTTTTTATGATAAAAATTTTGGAATCCATGATGGCGGCCATGCACTATGTCATAAAAGTCGTCATAGATGTCGTTTTATAGGTTTTAGGGGGCCCCGATTTCGAAAATGATGACCATTTTGGAATCCAAAATGGCGGCCATGCAGTATGTCATAAAAGTCATCATGGATGTCGGCTTATAGGTTTTAGGGGACCCCGATTTTGAAAATGATGACCATGTTGGATTGGAATCCAAAATGGCGGCCATGCAGTATGTCATAAAAGTCGTCATGGATGTCGCCTTATAGGTTTTGGGAGGTACAGATTTCGAAAATGATGACCATTTTGGATTCCAAGATGGCGGCCATGCACTATGTCATAAAAGTCGTCATGGATGTCGGCTTATAGGTTTTAGGGGACCCCGATTTCGAAAATGATGACCATGTTGGAATCCAAAATGGCGGCCATGCAGTATGTCATAAAAGTCGTCATGGATGTCGCCTTATAGGTTTTGGGAGGTACAGATTTCGAAAATGATGACCATTTTGGATTCCAAGATGGCGGCCATGCACTATGTCATAAAAGTCGTCATGGATGTCGTTTTATAGGTTTTAGGGGGCGCAGATTTCGAAAATGATGACCATTTTGGAATCCAAAATAGCGGCCATGCAGTATGTCATAAAAGTCGTCATGGATGTCGTTTTATAGGTTTTACGGGGCGCAGATTTCAAAAATGACGACCATTTTGGTATTCAAAATGGCGACCATGCAGTATGTCATAAAAGTCGTCATGGATGTCGTTTTACAGGTTTTAGGGGGCGCAGATTTCAAAAATGATGACCTTTTTGGAATCCAAGATGGCGGCCACGCATAATGTCATAAAATTCGTCATTGATGTCATTTTATAGGTTTTAGTGGGCGCAGATTTCGAGAATGATGACCATTTTGGAATCCAAAATGGCGGCCATGCTGTATGTCATAAAATTCGTCATGCATATCGTTTTATAGGTCATGTCATCGTTTTCGAAATCTGCACACCTGTTTCAAATAAGGTATAGATGCATCCTACTAAGTCAAAAACATCTATATCTACTATCGAAATGTACTTTTGATAGTAGTAGTACGAAATGTAATCTGAAAGGAATCAAGTAATGCATTCCTGTAATGAGGAATCGACATTGATTCCAATTACTAGTAATTGTAATATTTGAAAAATGTATTCCTGATTCCTCAAATGGAATTGCACTTATTAATTCGGTATTGTTAGATTACAAAGTAATCTGGGAATCGGTAATCAGATTGCAAAGTAATTTCAAGTAATCGTGGAATTAGGAATCAATTACGAAATGCCCATCTCTAAGACTAAGTAGCACTGCATTCAATTGATCTTTTTGGCGAACCGCGAGTTCTCAGTTCGGGGCGAACTACTAGTTAATATTAATTACGCAACACTTGCTACCGTGTGCACTCACTTGGAGATCTCATAGAGGAAGCGGTCGGCACGCGCCATGTTGTCGAGCTCGTCTTGATGTTCCTCCAGTAACGCTGCTTCCTCCGCGCTCGGCGTGAACTTGGCTAACTGCTCCACCATGTCGATGGGTAACTGCTCACCGCTGTCCATACGCAGGATCGCTCTGGAAGTGGAAATGTATGTTAGGGTGGTATTCCATCTGTCCAATATATTGGTCCAATGTCATTGCATCTCATGTGGACAAGTGGAATAATCACCCTTAGTTAGTCATCTTAAGTGCAAAAAGGAAAAAGTACCTGTTGGAAGGACATAATATGCCAAGTAGTAAGTAGCAAAATTGAAAAATCCAAGATGGTGGCGATTAGGGGCCAATAAATGTTCCAATTATTTTTGGCTGGGAGCCAACCCCGGCCAAACCCCGTCGTGAAGGTGCTTGCAAAATGTTTCACAAGAATCCGTTCAGAATACTCGGGTTCCTGAGTAAAAAGCTTACGGCATTCCACTTCACATACCCCAATCATCCAGCAAGCAGATCAAACGCCGCAAATGGAGTTGGATTGGTCATACACTCCGAAGGGATCCTGACCACATACCGAGGCAAGCCTTAGACTGGAATCCCCAAGGAAAGAGGAAACATTGCCGCCCAAAGCAGACCTGGCGCCGGACTATTATTGCAGAGGCAAAGGCTATTGGGAAGACTTGGAGCGAACTCAAGCACGAAGCTCAAGACCGATCCAGATGGCGGCGCACTGTGGACGCCCTCTGCCCCATCTAGGGGACATAGGACAATAAGTCAAGTAAGTCAAGAATTCCACTTACCGGCATATCTCCTCGTCTGACATCTTTAGTTTGGACAGCAGGATTGTGCAGTTCTGTGCGCGGCGACCATCGATGACTGACAGGATCTTCGTGCGCGGTTTAGAACCTAGTTGTCTTAGGTCTTCTACTGAACCCTCATTCTGGAGACGAACAAAGAATGGTGATGAATAGAGAACACACAGGTAACAAACAAAATGTGGCTTTCCATGACAGATGGGTCCTTAAATATGCTTCTAGTGCAATTAGGACGTTTCCATCTGAAATTTCAACAGAAATTCTGATAGAAACGTCCTTATTGCAGATCTTCATATGGAAAGCTACAAATAGAATGTAAGTTGATAACAGATTCTGAACAAGTTGTTTCCATACAATAAATTAAGCGTCATGTCATTGAAAGTCTCGTTTCAAACTTAATGTACATTATAACACTGTTATCTATAACTCTGAACTCTTATTGAATATAAGAACACTGTCTACGGTTTATAAAAAGTTTAGTTAGAATAATGTTATCATCAGTCATCTAATCCTTTAGAATCTGAGGCATGGACAATGTCAAGGACCTTTCTAGGGGGCTTTCTAGGGGACTATTCATATATTTTATATGAAATCAATCAAAAGAGGTAACTTTTATTCTGTGGGTTCTTTATATCGCGTTCGCGAAACTCGAGGGGTTAGTTTACAGATCAAAGTGCTGGAATAGATAAACTTTGTTTTAAACATACCTGCACTCCATTCTTCTGGTAAGCGCAGAACATCTTATCGATCGTATTCAAATCCATAGCATTATACAGCTTAGTATCATCGAGCTCCTGCCAGATCGTTCCGTGGAGCTTCGTGTCCGGTAGCTTACTCCAGTTGAAGCTCTTCAGGGGATTGCCGGGCGTGGGCACGTTCTTCTTGGGCTTGGGGGCCATGGGGGGCATGGGGGCCAGCGGGGCGGGGGGGATGGGGGCTGAGGGGGGCAGGGGGGCTGGTGGAGGCGGGGGACAGAGGGAGGGAGGGGGCGGTGGAGGAGGGACGCTGCAGGTCTCGATGACGGCGCTCTTGAGGTTGCTGACCTGGGTGGAGAATTCATCATTAAATTATTCTAAATTTGTCCAAAACTAATATATATATAGTTTGGCCCAGGACTGTCCCATTTCGAACATAGACAGAGATAATCATACTGTCTGTCTTACGTTAGTACTAGCACCCAAAAGAAAGGTATAAGTGTAGTTCAGTTTTCCTGGTTCTTACTGACTGACAAGTTGTATTTGCCAGACTAGTTAGTGGTTTAGAATACAAGAGGCATGTAGAAGCGTTTACCTTTGCATCGTCAGGTATGCTTCCTTCGCTGACTAGTTTCTCGAACCTCGCGCGTTCCGATCTCTCTTGATTCAGCTGTAAATTAAAAATCAATTTGAATAAATTCATTTTCGCAAAAAGATTAATATGAAAAGGGTCAAGTTTCATCGTAATATTCCCAAGATGGTAGTATTCACATTTATCAACGCACTTTTGTATTTACTATCAACAGTGATAAATGTTTTGTCAGTTTTATATATTCGCAGAAAGACGAAACCTGTAAGTTTGGGATTGGGACCCGGGACAGTAGTAAAACACAAGACTGTTGGTTAAATACCTTACATGGCGACCCTGCCAGGATTTTTGTTAACTGTCCGAGCGAAGCCAAAGTCTTCGTTTCAGCTTGGGCAAACTCTGTCGTATGTCCGGCTATCTAGCTTGTCTCCTCTAGAGGTCGTACTCCTCAAGCGATTCTCGTGATTTTTTTTAGTTTGTTCGAAAATTATGTAACATTTTTGGCGATTTCGTTTTCGCAAAGCCACCTTGTTGGTTTACCTGTTGTTCAAGTTGCGTGGCCCTCATAGCGGAATGCCTGGCCCTCTCGGAGCTCTCCATGTGCGCGTGCGTCTCCCTCTCGAGCCTCTCCTTGAGGCGCGCCACCACGTTCTCCAACTCCTCGCGCTCCTGGCTCTGCTGGTCCACTTGCTTCTCCTATTCATGCGGGTTAGTGTTAGTGTGAATGATTTATGCTTGATGATTTGAGCTTGCTCAGAGTTTGCGTAAAAAAAAGGAACTGTAGGTTTACAATTCGGAATAAAAAAAAGGTAAACAATTATGCCATAAAGACAAAATTGCTCTTGAATTAGGTGCGCAATATATTACACTCGTTCGTCTAATGCGGTGGCCGATTCAAAGTATGGGAATGCTAGGCGACCGACATTGTTCGTTGCGGCGAACGGCTCAGAATCTACGCAGTTTAATTGCATCTAAATCTTGTGACTTACAGCGGGCATTACAATTTTAGGATATCAAAACATAAAATTGTACCGTAGTAACAATGTCACAGGCACGATGAGATCTAAAGACACTTATAACGATAACGGCCTGGCCACGACATTGCGCGACTACCTTCGGCTAAGCCGACAACCATAGGTTGGAGCGAGACACAGCGCTCGGACCTTTCGTCCCACCTATGGTTTTCGCCTTAGCCGAAGCCAGGCCGTAGAGCACTTTAGTTTGCATAGTACACTAGTTAATATACTTAACTCCTTCTTTTTTCATATAGGATGAAACTCAATAAAACGACTTTATCCCAAACCTTATTAGAAAACTTGTGGGCCAGTAGACATTTAATTGAATACTCTGATCAAGCTCGATAATGACATAGTTGACAACGTTATTTATATTCTCAGTTAGATACTGTGTAGATATCAATTAAGCTATGCCTATAAGAAGCGTGGTGTTCATTTTCGCCTTGTCATATAAGGGCGTTAGGGCAAAAAATATTATATCATTAAACCACATTATCTATGGGATGATACATCACCGTTTGTGTATTTATTTGTAAATATTAATATATCTTTCGACCATATTAACAATGGATATGACACATCACCGTATGTATTTTATTTCAAATTAATAGAGTCAGACTACACTACGTTTGCACGTTCTTGAAAGTGACAATGCATAGGTACAAGTACGTTTCCCATAGAAACGCAATACGTAGCACTTGGTACACAGAAAACCACATGGTATGTAAACTTAGCTTAGTCGACTCTTATGTGAATGTAATTAAATGTAAATGTAATTAATTTACCATTACCAATTACATTTGGGTCAGACACAGATAGTGTTGTCTCTCCTGTTCCTGTTCCGACAGTTAACAAACAGAAAGGTTTAAAACTTCAACTAGATTCTGTTCAACCTAACTTGCACCTTGACGTGACAAAGTGTGCTTGTATCTTTATAAACTAGAGCTCCCGATACACGTGTTACACGCTGACACGGGTACCCGTGTTCTTAAGCCCGCCGGGCTTAAGAACCCGAACTACACGAACCCGCCCGGATTCGGAAACGTTTACACGGGTACCCGTGTACACGGGTACACGGATACACGAAATAACGGATCTTATTTACCCGCCGGTTCGACCCTTCACTCTCGTGTAGCGGAGATTCGTGCTATGAAGACATACGATTGAATATGTGGAAGGTTAGAAAGATTCGATTACCTACTTTGCAGTTTTACTGGATTGATTTGTAGTGTCAATAATAGGTAGGTAAGTACAATTTGTTTCAATAATCATAAGATTAAAATTAACAATATCTCAGTAACCGTTGACGTCATTGTTGGTATTTCAGTTTCTTCATTGATGTAGTTTTTTGATAATTAAAGTAAACCTAAATACCACCACCACCATGTTACCATTTGTTGGGACGTCAGTCTTTCCGTGACCACAGCTGGTGCAACTCAGCTGAAACGTCGGAATTAAAGGTAAAAACAATGAAATTATATCGCGGTAGACCCGTTTGTGTAATTAAATATGTGTACAAAATGCGAGAGTTTAAAGTGTTATATAAACCTAAATGATTATTTAATACAAAAGTAGATAGTTATGCTTACTGAAACCAGAGTTGGGCATTATTCGAATCATTTTTAATCTAAATAATTATGGTGAGATTAATATTCGCGAATAAATTATTCGCGAATAAACCATTCGTTTAGAATTTCGAATAAGAAATGAATTATTCGAATAAATTACACGAAGGATTTTTGTAATACACACTCAGATGGCAAATCTGAATAGGTATGCAACTGCAGCGTATTTTAGAGCCAAGGAAAATTTTGGGAAAGGCCCCAACTGACCGTCGCCATCCATGGTGGGGACAAATGGGAATTGTTTATATGCAGCGCCTATTCCCATTTGTTCCCGCCCGGGACAAGTGAGAATACATCCGATATTTGTGTAAAATATTATTATGTAGGGTCTACCCATATGTTCCCCGCGGAGATAAATGGGAATTCACCCATTATTGGTAATTATTAGTAATATGGGAATACACCAATAATGGGTGCATTATTGGTGTATTCCCATTTGTCTCCAATTCACGTGACCTACGCCATGCACGAGGCGGGGACAAATAGGAATGTTTATATGAATTTTGGTGTTCCCATTTGTCCCCGATATTGGCGTTGCCATTTGTCCCCACCTCAAAAGATTTCTATGCAGCGTCTTTTCCCATAAGTTTCTCGCGGGAACAAATGGGAATACACTCTTTATTGGTGTATTCCTATTTGTTCCTGCCCTACGTGACCGCCGCCATACGTGAGGCGGAGACAAATGGGTACGATTTATATGCAGCACCTATTCCATCAGTTCCCGACGTAGACAAATGGGAATACATCCGAAAATTGTGTTCCCAATTATCCCCACCCCAATAAGGTGGGGAAAAATGGAAAATATTTTTATGCAGGGTCTTCACATATGTTCCCCGCGGAGACAAATGGAAATTCGACCATTATTGGTAATGATGGGTGCATTATTTGTGTATTCCCATTTGTCCCCGATTCACGTGACCTACACCATACATGAGGCGGGGACAAATGGGCATGTTGTATATGAGATTTGGTGTTCCCATTTGTCCCCGATATTGGTGTTCCCATTTGTCCCCGATATTGGTGTTCCCATTTGTCCCCGAGGCGGAGATAAATGGGTACGATTTATATGCAGCACCTATTCCATCAGTTCCCGACGTAGACAAATGGGAATACATCCGAAAATTGTGTTCCCAATTATCCCCACCCCAATAAGGTGGGGAAAAATGGAAAATATTTTTATGCAGGGTCTTCACATATGTTCCCCGCGGAGACAAATGGGAATTCACCCATTATTGGTAATGATGGGTGCATTATTGGTGTATTCCCATTTGTCCCCGATTCACGTGACCTACGCCATACATGAGGCGGGGACAAATGGGAATGTTTTATATGAGTTTTGGTGTTCCCATTTGTCCCCGATATTGGTGTTCCCATTTGGTGCCGATACAAAAGATTTCTATGCAGCGTCTTTTCCCAAATGTCTCTCGCGGCGTGGACAAATTGGAATTCTTCAGAAAATGGTGTGTTCCCATTTGTCCCCACACCAATAAGGAGGGTACAGATGGGAAATATTTATATGCAAATCCTATCACTTCTGTACCCGGCGGGGTCAAATGGGAATACATCCGAAAATGGTGTGTTCCCTTTTGTCCTTACAAAAATAAGGTGGGCACAAATGGGAAATATTTATATGCGGCTTCTTTTCCTATATGTTCCCCGCGGGGACAAATGGGCATACACCCATTATTGGTTATAATGGGTGCATTATTGATGTAATCCCATTTGTCCCCTATCCACAAACAAATGGGAAAGATTGTTTGTATTTTCCCACATGTTCCCGAAGGGGACAAACGGGAATACCCCCATTATTAGTGTATTTCCAGTTATTCTCGCCCCACGTGACCGCCAATACATGAGGCGTATTCCCAGTTTCCACACCTCAAATCAACCAACCAGATAAACCGATAGAAAACATTTTCTTTTTACTATTGGGATATAAAACAGCTAAATTGTTATTTTGTAAGGTAACTATTCGACAATATTATTCGCAAATAATTTATTCGTGAATGAATTGAACGCGAATGATCATTCGAAAAAATTATTCGTCATTCGCGAATGATTTGGTAATACTCATTCGTAATTCGTCATTCAAATGAATTTTGCCCATCTCTGACTGAAACTACCACGAACGGAATATGTTATATTTTCCTTTAACAAAATCGCATTTTGCTCACTGTTAGCAAAGTACCCCTGTTCGAGCTGCTGAGGTGAAAAATAAATTAAATTGGTACAACACATATCAATCACATTGAACATCCATATATACATTACTACAATCTCCGCTACACGCCAAGGACGGGTTAGGCCCGCGTGTATTTAAGGTCCGTTTCGCCGTGTACACGGGTACACGGGTACCCGGATACACGGATCTTAATTACACGTGTGCACGACTACACGTGTAGAACGGGTCAGAAAACCGTGTACGTGTAGTTCGGAAACGGGTACCGAACACGTGTACACGAAACCCGGACACGACCGCGAGCCCTATTATAAACGTCTTATTTCCATAGTAACTTCACGTTTATGGTGACTCTGCCACATTCTGTCACTGCAAAGTTTGTGCAGCTATAACTTGGTCCCAATCTATATTGTATGTATTGTATACTCTCAAATAGATAGTGACGGCTAAACTGGCCAAATATATCGGAACACTCCTTATTCCTATGGTAACAAAGCACAGTGTTCGATTTCCCTCAAAAAAATTCCCTATGCTGTTAATTGCATAAATCAATCAAGGAATGCATTTGAAATGCAAGACTAGAACACCCAGAAGTCTATTTCAAATACTTTTTTTAATAAAAAATAAATTATATTTCATGACCTTGAAATCGAAAAACTACTAAATAAATTCTACAAAAGTATCTGATGAAGAAGTCGCTTTTTAATCAATGTAGTTCGATAAAGAAGCCTTTGGCGCATATTTTCTGGTTCTTAGTTTTGGAATTTACCCTCTGGTTACCGAGTTATTCATATAAATAGAGATTTTTTATTTCATTTTTTTCTCCTAAATAACTGAAAAGTGCGACTTGTGACTAGCACTGACAGATTGCTCTTAACTAGGTCAACCACTGGTAAAAAAATCACGTTCCACTATCGCGGCGTTTGGGAGTTATCGAATTTAAAAATACAGTGTTAGGGTTGACCCTCAACTTGACCTTTAATTTTTAGTCAGAATTAATTCAAAATTTTCCTCTATTACAAAACTGTATATTGTTTAGACATACTCCAGGTACATAAATAAAAATACAGGAACACTGGATTGACGGGGGCAAAAGTGCACCAGTGCTTGTGATTAATTAAAAATCGACTAATCGTAAAAAACAATTTTATCCATCATTATCAAAATGGCTAAGTTTGAATACATTTAATTGTGTGCAAACCTCTTTCATTTATACTTATCACAAGTATTTTTTTTTTTTTTCCCTAGCCTACTTTGGTGTCCCACTGCTGGGCAAAGGCCTCCCCTCGTTTTTTCCACTCGACCCTGTCATCGGCATAAACAACACAAGTATAAACAACCGATATCTGACATTGACGGTGTCGAGTCACTTGTGATAGGGAACACCATTGCCGGAAAATGAACAGGAGAAAAACTATGATAGATCTCTTTCACCGTGCACTAGAATCATCAGATCCGTTCGTGTCTATGGCACACTACAGACAACGCCAAAAATCGTCCAGTAGGATTAGTCTACCAGAAGCAGTTCGTGAACTTCTGAAGCCGATTCATGAGGAAAACTTACAAGAGGCTGAAGTCGATGATGAAGATCTAGCTAATGATGGATTTTCGTTAATAGACGGTGATGAAAATCCATCCCATGTTGACGACTGCACGCTAGTTCTCGAAAATGAAAATGATTTGTATGAGCCACAAAATACATAAAATCTGAGACCAACTTGCGAAAAGAAACTATAACTTGACTTCTGAATTACTTTCTTTCTTTTCTGAATTTAATGACTTTATTGTTTAACAAAGTGCACTGCACTTAAAAGTTTCTGCGTGGCCCAATGGTTGACTGGTAGAGAATGCCTTTTGGCAAGTCTGCCATTTGTAATTTCTTGTATTGTGCAATAAAGGTTAAATGAATAAATATAAATAAAGTTTCTTATGTTGTTCCTTAATTTAATTTAATCAGATTTTTTAATTACTCCGACCTTTCATATTTGTTTGACCTTTAAGTAACAACCCTAAAAAGTATAATTTGACCTTTATACGTAACTCCCAAACGCCGCGATAGTGGAACGTGATTTTTTTACCAGTGGTAGACCTAGTTAAGAGCCATCTTTCAGTGCTAGTTACAAGTCGCACTTTTGAGTTTTTCAGGAGAAAAAAAATGAAATAAAAAATCTGTATTTATATGAATAACTCGGTAAGCAGAGGGTAAATTCCAAAACTAAGAACTAGAAAATATGCGCCAAAGGCTTCTTTATCAAACTACATTGATTAAAAAGCGACTTCTTCATCAGATACTTTTGTAGAATTTATTTAGTAATTTTTCGATGTCAAGCTCATGAAATATAATTTATTTTTTATAAAAAAAAGTATTTGAAATAAACTTCTGGGTGTTCTAGTCTTGCATTTCAAATGCATTCCTTGATTGATTTATGCAATTAACAGCATAGGGAAATTTTTTGAGGGAAATCGAACACTGTGCAAAGGTGTGCTACGATATATTTCCGCACTTTAGCCGTCACTTATTTGATATTGACTGTTCAATTGTACATCAATAGGTTTCTTACTGTTTTTAGGGTTCCGTACCCAAAGGGTACAACGGGACCCTATTACTCAGACTTCACTGTTCATCTGTCCGTCTGTCTGTCTGTATTAGAGATGCCACGAATATTCGGCAACTATCCGAATAGTAGGCAACATTCGGCCGAATACCAAATATCTGTTGCACCTACCTAAAAAGAAAAATTACACAAAATAAAAATACTAAAAATTTGGTATATTTAATATTTCAAATTTATTCTTGGAAACTAAAATAGCTTAATACGAAGACACGTTTATGAGCATTTGTTGATTACAAAATATTTATTTTTATCACGGGTCTGATTTGATTCACTCTAACTACATTAATTAATTCTGTTCAACATAAAAATAAAAATCTTAGCACACGTTGTGCTTTGTTGGCGAACAGTTTTCATAATAATTGTGACTCTTAATGTTAGCATGTCATGCCGAATATTCGGTATTCGGCCGAGAGAGGGGCCGAATATTCGGTATTCGGCCAAATTCACTATTCGGGGCATCTCTAGTCTGTATCTCATGAAACGTGAATTGAAATTTTCACAGATGATGTATTTCTGTTGCCGCTATAACAACAAACACAGAATAAAACAAATATTTAAGTGGGCCTCCCATACAACAAACATGATTTTTTTGCCGTTTTTTGCGTAATGCCACGGAAGCCTTCATGCGCGAGTCCAACTCGCACTTGTCCGGTTTTTTAACTTTCGGAAACAGGAGAACATTATTTAACCCTGTGCCCGACCCATTTCTAAGTATCCAGCCTACCTTTTTGGCCAACTCCGTAGCCAGATCGACATTTTCCTTCTCCAAGTTTTCTGCTTTGGTTCTGGCTGCGACCAGCTCTTCTTCCTTGGCCAGGAGATGGACGATCTCGGTCACGTTGATCTCGAGAGGCGCTACGTCCGGATCGTACACCTGGGGAAAGAAATGCTGTACAGTATGCTATAGTGTGCTATGGTATAGAGGAAAAGTCAGCCAGGGTGTGTATTGTGTATAATTTTGTGTATAGTTTGTAGATAAAGGATGATTTCAAACATTCTTCAGCTAAATTGTTAAGAGATACAAAATGTTGCAATAAACATGCGATCTTTAGCGGCTTTATATATTGGCACTGTGCCTAGCAGCTTAAAGGTGACAGTCCATTTCCAACGACAGCAGCACTACCATTCATTTTACTATGGAAATTGACAATAACACCGACGCGTTCGTACTAGTAGAGCAGCTGCGGCCAGAAATGGAATGTTACCCTTAGATACATTTAGATAAATTCTACTGTGATAAGGTACGTTTCTATTATACTTAATCATTTGTCTCAGTGCATCTTTCTCCTCATATTCATACACTAAACAAGATAATACCTGTGCATGCATGCGTGGCTAAAATGCTCAAGAGCTGTCCAGATTGGAGTAATATTACACCAAAGATGTATTGGTACCTTGTTGATGTAACTATTGTAACTGCGGTCGTCGCGGTCCATCTCCTGCCGGTGTTGGGTTGTCGTACCATTTGTTACTCCAATTCAATAGTGTTGAGGAGCTAGTGAAACTGTGCTAAGGACTAACCACTTATTCATAAACACGCTACTAACCTCAATTAGCTAATAATCGTTTGGCTTTATCTGTCATTTTGACTTATGTATTTGTAAGAAAGGGATAAAACATTAACTAAATCAGGCCCGGAAAGTTTTATGAATAAGAGGGTAACTGTCCAGGCTGTGATCTCACAGAGACAGTACCTTGTTGATATCACTGCGGTCGTCCTGGTCTGTCTCTTGAGAACTGGTGGAGCGGCTGCCGGCGTTGGGTTGTTGGAGGACGATTTGTTGGACCACTCGGTCGAGGAGGAGCCAATGTTGCGCGTGCGGGTTGTATTCCACTGAAAACAGATAGAGTAACGTTAGAATTACAACATTTTTATACAAAAATAAATACAAGAGGTATCAATGAGCTTCAAAGTCGTACTACGCCTCAGAATAAATGATAACAACAGCTGACGCCAGATTTTCATCAGCTCTTTCGAATAGCAGGGAAAATAGTTGTGTGCCCTAGTTAGGAAGGTAGTCACTGTGGGGTCGTAGCTAACTATGAATCCTAACATTAGGGAGCGTGTGTAACTGTACAGGGCAGCTCTGAAATTAAACATATTACTTATCAAAAAACCTTGTAAGCTCCTTGTCCTTCAACTTCCGTCTAGTTCTTACAATGTTCTCGAAAAAACTGAATATGTATGATCTTGAAGAAATTAATTGTATGTATACTTCATGTAAATATACTCACAGGGTAACAGCAGCATATGCTCCAGCATGGACAGCAGATGAGGATAAGCAGCAGTATGACTCAGTTTCCTTCTCAGCAGCTCGAACATGGTCCCAGCACTCTTGGTATCGACGTGCTGTTTATCGAACTGCCTGGCGAGTTCCTTCTTAGAAGAATGTTCTAGAAGACAGAATGTACACTTACAGGGTAACAGCAGCATATGCTCCAGCATGGACAGCAGATGAGGATAAGCAGCAGTATGACTCAGTTTCCTTCTCAGCAGCTCGAACATGGTCCCAGCGCTCTTGGTATCGACGTGCTGTTTGTCGAACTGCCTGGCGAGTTCCTTCTTAGAAGAATGTTCTAGAAGACAGAATGTACACTTACAGGGTAACAGCAGCATATGCTCCAGCATGGACAGCAGATGAGGATAAGCCGCAGTATGACTCAGTTTCCTTCTCAGCAACTCGAACATTGTCCCAGAACTCTTGGTATCGACGTGCTGTTTGTCGAACTGCCTGGCGAGTTTCTTCTTAGAGGAATGTTCTAGAAGACAGAATGTACACTTACAGGGTAACAGAAGCATATGCTCCAGCATAGACAGCAGATGTGGATAAGCCGCAGTATGACTCAGTTTCCTCCTCAGCAGCTCGAACATGGTCCCAGCGCTCTTCGTATCGACGTGTTGTTTGTCGAACCGCCTGGCGAGTTCCTTCTCGTCCTCATTGCGGATCATTTCGAAGAAGTCGATGTGCCGGTCGAGTGTTTCATTTTCGTATTTGCGGAGTTTCTCGATAACTGTGAAAGATAATTTGTGATTAGAATTCTTGGTATAACAACGACTTTAAATTTTAGTCTAGCTAAGTGTCTAGCTAGGTCTAGTTTCATAGACACACCAATCTATGAAAATACGCATCCCAGGTATAGGTAGAACCATAATATGATTTTGGATTTCCGGGCCTTACAACTTACAAGTACAGTCAGTAAAAGACTAGTGATTTTAGTCACAATACAGATGTTTACATAATTGTGATTAGTCTACCTAGTCGCGCAGATTTGCGTGCACCTTTAATCAGCCAGAGTCATAATACAGCATCAGCACACGCGTTAACCAACACCATGATGATAGTCTTATATCCTAGCTCTTTAAGCTCAGTCAACTTACCAGGCTGTATTCCCAGCATCAAGAACTCATATCTCAAATGCAGTCGGAACTCCAAGCTGTCTTCTCCAGCACCGTAATTAAGAACAGCGTTCACGAAGGACATAATAGCAGTCTTGAGGCCGAGGTCGTCTCGGTAGGCGCCGGTACTTCGGTCCAGTTCGTTGATGATGGACTGGAAACGCGCGCGCTCCGCTGCGTACTTCTGGTAGTGGACCATTGCTTCTAGCACCTGGAAATAGGAAGAAAATAATAATAAGTAGGTATACATACGAATGAGCTGTTATATATTTAAGTATCAAGTTCCGAAGTAGAACAAATGTTCTACTGTGTTGTATGAAATCATCAATAATCGAACGTACCTTTTTATGGCCACCGGGCACGAGGCAGACGGCACCGAGTATCTCCAGAGCGGCAACCTTGGTCTTGACGTTTTCGGTGTCCAGGGACTGCGCGATCAGATCGATGCTAGTTGGGTGTGCGAGTACGTGTGCGCGGCCCGTCTGCAAATATAAATAAAGGAAAGTTATTAAAAAAGCCTTTTATGTTGAGGTAAAATTTGGTAAAAACTGTCTTAAAAGTTTATTTAATTATTTGGTAATTAAAATAATTTTATTAACATCAATAAAATGTATAACTAAAATTACTAAAACTAGACTAATCTAAATTAAAATAAATTTAAAAAAGGCCCCCGCGGCATGTGCTAAAGATGCTGGCAGCATTCCCTCGCTGAATGGCAATACTAATGCGCTGATGCGAGAGAAAGCTGCCAGTTCTCTGGTCACCGGTAGTATCGACCAGCTTTTTTACACAGTTCTTTAAAAAGAACATGTGCGCTTGGATTGGACCCCACGGCCCCAGTGTCTCGACACCGAATGCCACAAAATGGTATTGGGGGCAGGCAGATACCTTGATATTTTGTGACGTTTTTGCTTTCAGCCGCCTCGGCAGCTGCCCCAGCCCTGGTCGAAGTTCGTCGTAGATGTCGACGGTGCCAGTGAATCGACGCATGCGGCGTTCCAGACTAGCACCCGTCCCATCTTCCAAAAGTATATACGTAAGTATTTAGAAGAACTCGACTCAGATTTACGAGGCACAAAGTTCACACGCCTTCTGGTTGAATTGAAGACTAGAACACTGTTAGTTTCTTACCGAGTTGTTCATCAGGGCCTTGATCCCGGCAATGAGGTTATGCCTGTTGATGGCATCGTCCCGGGGCGCCCGCTGCAGGGCATCTAATAGGGCTCCAAGTCCGCCTTGCTTCACGAAGCGCAGTACGAAGCTGTGGGCGCGGGTGCGGAGAGCTGTCTTCAAGCCGTCGAGCAGCGCGCAGGATTCTGGTGCGACTAGGCCTTCTGATGAGGTGAACGCCTGGAAAATAAATGATAACATTTTGATTTGTTTGAATTATGTACTTATTAACCTTCATTTCCACCAGCTTCAATATACGTTTCATTGTTGGACATACGCCTCTAAATATACAGAAGGGTTTAGGAGCGTTTATCCCACTTTGTCCGATGCCAGCACCTAATGCAGATTGGGGATGAAATTACTTCATGTGTATGAAAATTTTAATTTCATTGCGATATAAATGGTTGATCAAGCAATTTTGCACATACACATTTGTACCATAAGTTCTCGTCCATCAACTGAATTAGGTGGTATACCAACAATGGGTGTTCCTCTGTACTCACGTCAGCGATCTCGTTGAGCGCCTTGATGTACTCCTCGACTTGCGGTGCTGTTCCCATTGGCATGACCACGCCCGGCGGCGGCCGTCGGCTGCAGTAGATCTGCCATTTCTTCGCGGCCGGTAGTTCCATCATGGCGGCTTTGTTCACTGCTGTCAGGTCCAGCTCTTCCTGTAAACATATAATAAATGTCGTCAGATTACAGTGTATGTATGTACCTATACGACATAAGTGTAACTCGCTTATAATACTTACACTTACATAGAAGCTGTAGTGAACAAAAGTATTATATTAAAACTCTTTTTGGAGTATGTATGCAAAAAATCCCAAGAACTTGAAAGGGCTGATGATAATGTTGTACATAACAGGTAGTATGTATAATCAGCTTCAAAGTTGGCTGACAAGTTACATAGAAGGAATGTTTGTATCTATGGTAGATCAGAATCTGAAGCTAACTGTACAAACTTAAGGCATGGTTTTTGATCTATCATTTGCTTAAATAGATCGATAATAGCGATACCAATTAATGACGTTATAATCTCCTTTAAATTCGACATTGTCAGGCGTGCGAAACTCCTGACTTCGGCCAAACTCGGCTCCGCTCGGCTCAGCATTGCTCCGAGCAATTATTAGGGTTGACACAACTTGACGTCCCTATGGGTCAAACAGATCACTGTGTTATGTCTTTCCTGTAGACATACACAAGAGTTAAGGGCTATAAAGGTTAATTTTCTTATTTAACCCTTATCCACGTGAAAAGGTCCTCCTTTTATTTAAAGAACTATGATAAAATCATTACTTACATGCCCACAAGCTGTTAACTATTGCCCACAGGAGAGAAAACTAGTGTGTTATCGCGAACAGCACATTTTTCTCTCCTGTGGGCAATAGTTAACAGCTTGTGGGCATATAAGTAATGATTTTATCATAGTTCTTTAAATAAAAGGAGGACCTTTTCACGTGGATAAGGGTTAAATAAGAAAATTAACCTTTATAGCCCTTAACTCTTGTGTATGTCTACAGGAAAGACATAACACAGTGATCTGTTTGACCCCTATGCGTGCTCGACCACAAAGATAATGGCTTGAATTTTGACAACCATAAGTAGTCGAAAGGGATAGTGCCATATATTAGAAAGGGACAGCATGATTCGACCCTGAACCGCTGTCAAACTTCGGTTTTGTAGGAAGTTTCCTTTCTGTACGGTAGTACTATTATTTATTCTGTGACATTGTGTCATTCCGTACACTAATTATTCTCCTGAGCCCATCTTTGGCAGTTAATTTTGTCAGGCGCTTAATACGACAGATTGATAAAAGCATAAAACTCAAAAGCAACAGAAAAGACAGCTGTGTCTATGTCAACAACTTTTAATCCTCAATGGACTCAAACTTAGATGAAGTACTTAAAGTTGATGAGTTTTCTGTTCAGAGTTTTGTAAGACTCTTCAAATAACCCTCGCGAGGATCTGCGATCATTTAAGTTGTTTGAAACATTCTGTGCCTTCGTAATTCCAACATGAAAGAAAATAGGCGGTTGTAGCTCGAAAGAGAGCTTGTAAATCACAAAGTTTAAACAAGCCAGTGACAGGAAAATTAGTAGAGTAGCGGCGAAGACGGGAACTTCGACCAACATTAATTGCGAAGTTCTAACAAAAAATACACGAAACTAGTGAGAAGTGAATGCTAGGTAAGGACAAGGTCTACTTTTGGAAATTGACACTCCGGGGAGGTAGGAGAAATGACAGACGATGCTAAACATCATTGCCATTATTAAGAGCGCTATTACATTTCGGCGTTGAGCGAGTTTAGGTATTTTACGCGCTGCGGCAGGCCGTGCGAGCTCAGTACGCCGATCCCTTCTACCACACTCGCACTACAATGATGGATTAAACATTCTTGATCCTTCGCGAAGCATATTGAAATCAACCATAACAACACTAACTGTACTTAACTTTTAAAGTTCTAAAACTGTTATTTGGTAAGTACGAAAATACTAAATGCAGTGCAAATGTACATAGGGGCTGTTCATAAATTACGTCATCTATTTTTGACGATTTTTGACCCCCCCCCACCCCTCAAATCATCCAAAAATCAAGCTTCGGATGAATCTGTTTCCTCCTACGTCATGTTACCATCATCCGATGTCCAGACCCCCCCCCCACTCCTCCCATTTGAAACGACGTAATTTATGAATAGCCCCATACTCGTACTTATGAAGGTATATTACTCGAAAGAAATTATAGGTACCTACTCGCTTATTTACATGTTTCGTCATTGCATTTGGTACCTATAGGTTGTAAAGTTTGTATCAACGAGGGTTTAAAAACGAACTGGTACTGAGGATCTGATGATGATTAAGGTGGTCACGGATACCAATCAACCATGTAGTAACATGATTAGGCTCGTTTGATTCGTCTCAACAAGATCTTTGACACTGAAGATACACAGGGTCTGATGATGGAGCTGGAAGGTGGCCACGGGTACCAGTCTATCATGTAACTAAACAACTTCGTGTTTGGGCTCGTTTGATTCGTCTCAACAAGATCTTTGAGACAAGACAGTACTCAGGGTCTGATGATGGAGCTGGAAGGTACCATTACCAATCAACCATGCAACTAAACCACATCGTGTTTAGGATCGTTTGATTCGTCTCAACAAGATCTTTGACACTAGGTGATACTCAGAGTCTGATGATGGAGCTGGAAGGTGGTCACCGGTACCAATCAACCATGCAACTAAACCACTTCGTGTTTAGGCTCGTTTTATTCGTTTCAACAAGATCTTTGACACAAGATAGTACTCAGGGTCTGATGTTGGAGCCGGAAGGTGGTCACCGGTACCAATCAACCATGCAACTAAACCATTTCGTGTTTAGGCACGTTTTATTCATCTCAACAAGATCTTTGACACAAGGTAGTACTCAGGGTCTGATGATGGAGCGCGAAGGTGGCGACGGGTACCTGTCAATCATCATCAGCTCCATCATCAGACCCTGAGTAGTATCTTGTCTCAAACATCTTATTGCGAGGAATCAAACGAGCCCAAACACGAAGTGGTTCAGTTACATGGTAGACTGGTACCCGTGGCCACAGTTCAGCTCCATCATCAGACCCTGAGTACTAACTTGTGTCAAAGATCTTGTTGCGACGAATCGAACGAAGCCAAACACGAAGTGGTTTAGTTGCATGGTTGATTGGTACCGGTGACCACCTTCCGGATCCATCATCAGACCCTCAGTACTACCTTGTGTCAAAGATCTTGTTGCGACAAATCAAACGAGCCCAAACACGAAGTGGTTCAGTTACATGGTAGACTGGTACCCGTGGCCACAGTCCAGCTCCATCATCAGACCCTGAGTACTAACTTGTGTCAAAGATTTTGTTGCGACGAATCGAACGAAGCCAAACACGAAGTGGTTTAGTTGCATGGTTGATTGGTACCGGTCACCACCTTCCGGATCCATCATCAGATCCTGAGTACTATCTTGTGTCTAAGGTCTTGTTGAGACGAATCAAACGAGCCTAAACACGAAGTGGTTTAGTTGCATGGTTGATTGGTACCGGTGACCACCTTCCGGCTCCAACATCAGACCCTGAGTATTATCTTGTGCCAAAGATCTTGTTGAGACGAATCAAACGAGCCCAAACACGAAGTGGTTTAGTTGCATGGTTGATTGGTACCGGTGACCACCTTCCGGCTCCATCATCAGACCCTGAGTACTATCTTAAGTCAAAGATCTTGTTGAGCCGAATCAAACGAGCCCAAACACGAAGTGGTTTAGTTGCATGGTTGATTGGTACCGGTGACCACCTTCCGGCTCCATCATCAGACCCTGAGTACTATCTTGTGTCAAAGATCTTGTTGAGATGAATAAAACGAGCCTAAACACGAAGTGGTTTAGTTGCATGGTTGATTGGTACCGGTGACCACCTTCCGGCTCCATCATCAGACCCTGAGTACTATCTTGAGTCAAATAAATACATATAGAATGTCAGGTCGTTTCAAATATTTTTAATCCTGTCCGGTAGTTTATTAAACTGTACCATTATAAATTATAATACTATAAAAACAGTGCTAGGATCAAAGTCTCTCGTTGCGGTTTACACGCACACAGTATAGCGTTTTACACGGCGCCCGCCGCACACAATGATAAAAAACCTTGTCGTCGCCGTTGAAAATGTGCGGAGCCGACCGACACACGTCCTGCCTCTACAAGCTCTGCCGCGGCACTGAGCTGGCGCAGCGCGCGTCATCGGTAATATAGAGTAGTTTTCAAAAAATTGCCAAAAAATTATAGTAGAATTTCATAAACACTAATGTATACCAACAGTATAAGCAAACGTTGCAGATTGCTTGAGTATGAAAATGACTTCGATATTAAGTAGATTTTCGTAGGAATTGACACTTGTTTCGGAGAGAAAATCGAGTTCGTTTTACTTTGATTTTCTCTTTCTCAAAGGTATGTAGGAAAAATATAGTTTGATATGCCTAAAGTACAGGGTATTAGTAATACAAAATAGCCAGGTTTAGCAGAGTAAAATTCTCAACATTTCCAAATAAGAGCTCGCCATTCAGTGCTTCACGGGGTTTTTCGGAAACGACCATCAGAAAAAAAATCATTACTAATTTAATAAGTCCTTTTTCTAATATTTACAACGATATTTATAAAGATAAGAAGACGCTTTTACTGGAACAAGTACTCATTGTTTCTAATAATGAGCGCAAAGTCCTGAATTTCGTCGACTAGTATCATCAATTTTGCATTATTTCGACTTTTCTTGTAAGAGCGCTCTTAAGGCAGCTCAACAATGCAATTTGAACATCACAGTTGAACAGTAATAGCATTTATGACGCACGCGCATATTCACACTCTACCTACCTAATAATTGGGTTTTAGTTTCTAAAGTTTTGTACATACTATTAAATGTATCCTTTCCTTGGTGAAATAAATAATTAAGTGATATTAAAATTAAAATTCATCACCTAATAATATAAGTGCCCGGCTAATGATATTCATACCATTTTGGAAGACGTAAAATAAAACGTAGCTATAGGCATTTGTCGTTTACCACTTATAAAATATAAAACATATTTATTAACAACATTTAATACAGATAAAAATCTAAATTACCCGCTTCGCTAAATTCCTAATCATACCCCAAACATGGCCCCTCAGGTCAGATCTTCTTTGGCTTGTAAATATTCACATCATTAGGAGACATTTCAGATACTTCCAGTTTCCACCTACCAAGCCAAACCATGCCATTCCTTATACAAAACTGGCCATCCAAATAAATTGAGTACATGAAATTCTAATGAATGTTTAAGTTTACAACTAGGCTGGATTTAAAATAGTGAAACGATGTATTAAATATGCGTAATAATCGATCGAGCAAAAAAGCGTTAAGTATACAATTATGTATGTCATGTTGTTTACCACAAATATGGATTTCAGTTGATCCTTGGCTGGCAACATTCACATCATTAGGGGACAATTTAGATGCTTCCACCTACCGGATTGAGCCATACCATACCTTATACATCTAAACTGGCCATCATAAGATTCTAGGCTGGATTTTAAATAGGTATTAAAAGGAAACGATGCGTTTTAAATTATACAAAACAGGCCGTTACATATACATATATACATATATTGATATGTAGCTCAATCACTACCTACCTACAAAAAAAATGACAACCACGGTTTACAAGGCTCGAAGCAACTATCAGTACCTGTGGGAGAAACAAACTCCTACCTAACTGTATTGAGAGCAGCTCAAGCAACTCCATAACCTATTTCCTCCTCAAACCCCACATAATAAAGTCTAAATTCCCTTGAGCATTAAGGTGAAGTTTTCCGTGAACGTCAAATCGGCATGACGAACGCCTTCGCCACAAATATGGACATTACTAACGACCTGAGCCGAATGCCAAAACTAAGGAGCGGATTTCCTTGGTCAGAGAGAGGCTGATCGATGTGATATGAAACATACAGGATGAACCCTCATAACCTGACCAACTTTAGTTTGCCTCGTTATCGTTGTATAAGAGGTTCAAATTGAAGACAAAATCGTGTCCCCGAGTTTGACAGCCGAACTAGATGGCGCTACAAGGCGGCGGCGGCGGTAACTACACAACAGAATAATGTACGGAGCAGTAACAGAGACATCTACTGCACGATATTTTTTTCATAGCCACTTCTTAATAATAACCCTTTGCTATTCGATTTTTTTTTTATTAATAACCATGCTATTTTATTAAACTTATCTTACAAAAAAACCAGTAAGTTTATGTAAACATTTCCTTAAGTCGCGCTACAATACAAATAACAATTGATAACCGACAGCGCTTGAACAAACAGAATGGGGTCCTAAACGAAAACCGAGTAACATCTCGAAAGCTAAGCTCTTTTCATTCGTATGTTTTAATTGTTTTCTGTGATTAATCTAGGTATAGGTAAAGTTGGCCGTCCTATTAGGACCCACCCTGTATAGGAGTCGTGCGTGACAGTTCACTAATGATGTCTGTCTGATATGGGAAATGTCACTGAACGGTTTAGTATTAATCCTAATCACCTATTGGAGATCAGACATCAGTCCATTAAAAATTCGTTCCCAGATAAGAAACACGTTCTATGGCTAGAGTACGGACTCTAGCCATAGAACGTGTTGCTAAAAACTAAGCTAACTCGCCGATTTTGCAGGGACAAATTGTAAAAGTACATTCAGCATCAAAAATAAGGGATCAGATTACGCGTCAAAAGTATCTACTATTCTCTAATAACTAAACAAAAAGAGCTATGCTTCTATGTTCAGAACAAATTAGACTTTGAGTGACAAATACTTTTGAACTCAAACTGTAGAAATATGTCTCTATATGTTCTCTTCTAAAACATATAAAGCATAAAACGCCGGTTGTCAACGATATGCCAGGACCAAATGCTGTCATACTTCGGACACCTCTCACGTCGCTCTTTAGTCGTCTTCATTTATGCCGTAAAGTTGAAAATAAACGAGATGATGAAAATATTTTGAATTTGTCGCTTTTTTTCAAATTTAATTTCCAAAATATCGATCCTAGAAGAAAAATTGTGAGGACCAAACTTGTAGAGAATCAAATTTCCTAAAATTTTTGTCCTCACGGTTTTACTGTAAAATCAAAAATGGCCGAGTTATTCAAGAAAAACCGTTTTTCGAATATACACAGGAGCCTGCTTCAGTCTACTTTTTGAATTTACACTCCCAGTGACCACCCCGAGGGACCTACGAAAAAAAATCCAAGAACTGATTATTCACAGGTCAAAATCTATAATGACTGAACTAAAATTCAAACTTGTCCTATGACTATAACGTTACAACTGTTATGAATGGTATATAGATGACCAACAATAGCGTGAAACAGCCTACTTCAAACAAATGTCAAGGTTCAGTGCGCGGGCATTGGGAGCATCCATCATATTTGACTGATGACCGTGACATAGGGACGACATGTGACAAATCGCCGTTGTCACGATGTTATTTCCTTTGTCGTAAGTAGGCAGCAGTATAACTGTAACTGCTTATAATAAAGACATTCCACAAAAAAAGTACATTGTCGGGGATGTAACGCGTATGGCTGCCTTAATAATCCGCAAAAATCTGTATTGAAATTATAGCTAAGTTATCAAACGTTATCGTGCCAAATATCGGCTTCTTAACTTTAGGTATTAGTATTATTAAAAAAATAGCGTAACGTACCCGACAATTTTTCTGTGGTCCCAATACATTTTACAAGTTTTCCACTGGGGAAGGGCATTGGGCAAATAAAATTGGCATGAACAAAAGAATATAAAAGTAAGTAGTAGGTACAAAATATTCTAGCAGGAAATTAGAATGATTGCGATATCTGGCTCCAATTTCACCACGGTGACAGGTGCGACAATTGTAAAACATCACTGTTGCTGACGTCACAGGCATCCATGGGCTACGGTTACCGCTTACCATCGGGCGGGCCGTATTCCTGTTTGCCACCATTATTGTTTTATTAAAAAAAACTTTATTATATCGGAAAAAAACAGATATTTCTCTTGCTAATTTTATGACAATTGTCACAAGAAACACTACAATTGTCACGAAATTCCGACATATAACTCATTACCTGTCAAGAATTACCTACAATTCTTCTAAATCTTGACAATTGTCAGAAACTTCGCAAAAGAAATATCTGTTTTTTTCCGATATAATAAAGTTTTTTTTAATAAAACAATGATGGTGGCAAACAGGAATACGGCCCGCCCGATGGTAAGTAGTAACCGTAGCCCATGGATGCCTGTGACGTCAGCAACAGTGATTTTACAATTGTCGCACCTGTCACCGTGGTGAAATTGGGGCCTGGTAGTTTATGACAAAAGTCCGAAAGTTGTCATATTCGTTCATTGGAAAAGGAAAAAGGCACGCTTTTAAAATCACCTCATATAGTTACGTATACATAATACCAGCATTTAAAACAATTTATGTCAGCAAAAATACGTAAGATTTTAGGCCAGCAATCATCATAATCGCTCGGAATTCTCGCAGCTCGCTCATTGCCCGTACCATGAGTTGAGAGTGGCCATACTCAATAGCGACGGGGTTCATTTAGAGATGGTGCAAGAACAGGCACACTAGTTTCGTTCCATTGTGGCATTTAGTGTACATTAGTAGTCTGCAATTCATCGAAATGTATCTGATAACACTACTGTGTAATGCCATACGATTAAATACATAAAAGCAGCGAAACTCGCCTGTAAAGGGGCCCACTGATTAACAGTCCGCCGGACGGTATCGGCCTGTCAGTTAGAACAAAATTTTGACAGTTCCTAACAACTGACAGGCCGATACCGTCCGGCGGACTGTTAATCAGTGGGCCCCTTTAGGTCACAAACTGTCTAAACGAATCTTACAAGATGTTCATACAGATTTGTTACAGTGCCTAATACAGTAACTGAAAATCGCGAAAGTATGAATTCAACGTTCACCTATCAACATTAGCGATTATTGATTTTGTAGCTGTTGCAATATATCAGTATAAAATATTTAAAAAAAAAAGTTCGTTAATTCGTTATCGACAGTAAAAACATAACGTGGTAAAGGTACTGTACTGGGTGCCTAGCCAAGATGTCAATCGTTTGCGTCGCATTTCTGTCGCACATATAGATAGAAATAAATCACCGTTTCGTTCGCTACGGCGCAAACAATTGGCATCTTGGCTAGGACCTCTGGTGTACTCCCATCACTTTTTTCTGTTCTGCTCAAGCGTCCCAGAACAGAACCTTCTAATCCCAAAATCGAAATTGGATGCGGATCCGCACAGCGCACCGAATGTGCGAGCAAAACATAACAGAAAGCATGTAATGTGCATACTTGCATAGCGGTATCTCTCTCACACACCGGAGTGTGAAAACCGCGTAAAACACTGGCCGGCGGTAGTTGCGTAACCTAGAATCTTCAGAATCCAGCATATCACCGGCCTATTACGCTATAATGATGATTGGTGCGGTTACCGAGACCATGCAGGCCATCGCCCTTAAGGCTCATTTAAACGCACGGTGCGAGAAGTGAGAATTCGCATGGGGTTCGTTACATTACGGTGCTTGTTCCATCGGTTGAATTCGTTGAACTTTTGTAGTCGGCAATCTAATGAGTTCTCTTACCGTCTACCTGAGCTTTTAAAGTACCGGTTCTTTTTCACCTTATGTCGTTGAGATAAGTAATAGTAATGACCGCAATAAAATGTGGAAAAAACGTGGTCTCACTAAAAAAATAACTGATAAACCGCATAAGTATAAAAGGAATATATTCCCTTCGTAAAAAAAAATTAAACATAGAAACGTGTATTAGGATTTTTAGAAAGCATGTTAAGATTCGGCCGTTTGAAATTTAAAGTCTGTTTTAATAAAATTTTCTATTTTTTTTCTTGTTTGTTTTTTCAGACGTATTAACATATTAAAAAACCGATTTAAATATGTTGATATTCACTCTTAATATAAAACATCAAGAGTTCAAAAATCTATATAAGTATATTTATAGATATATTATCATACTATTTATAAACGAGATAGAGACGTGAAAAATGATCAGTAGACGCGAAATTGGAAAGTTATTAATTTGTTAACATGTTAAGTCGCACGCCGTCCGACGAATGACCTAGGCCAACATTGTAAGCAGTATGCAGTCAAGTCAACAACAAAACTTTGAGGCAGAAATATTACTATACAGGTCATCATTATAAGGGACCTGCGCTCTTGAAGGCGAAGCAATCTCCTTGTATTTTTACACGACCGCCAAAAACTTTTTTTTTTTCTCAAATTAAAAAAATATTCTGCAACTAGGCCTCAAAGGGGCCCAGTGATTAACAGTCCGCCGGACGGAATCGGCCTGTCAATTAGAACAAAATTTTGACAGTTCCGAACAACTGACAGGCCGATACCGTCCGGCGGACTGTTAATCAGTGGGCCCCTTTACACAAGTCAATACTACTTGATACTGTAGGTGACTTATATGTATTGTATGGTACAGTCGCTATCAGATATATAATATCAAAGCGCCCAACAAAAATCTTTAACAAAACCTCATTAAAGTGCATGTTTAGATATTTTTAAGCGCCTCGGCCGCTCCAATACATCTGATGGCGAATATACGAACGGTACACTTGAACGGTAGAGTTTCTATTGAAGATCGGAACGAATGCGCCCTCCATATTGCTGGAAAGCGTCAGCCTTTGGCCCTCTGACAGTTTCATTACCGTCCGAGCTTTCTACTTACCGACGCGCATACTTAGTAAATCTATAAGTATATCGTCTGCGTAATATGCGTTTACTAGCTATTAGACACAGCTACAGAAAATCTACACTGCCCGTCGACTTGTTAATATTTTTAGCGTTTATATAAATTCATCTTTCGCTTGCCCTTATCCCATTCATTTGGGGTCGGCGCAGCATGTCGTTTTCTTCCATACCTCTCTGTCGCCTGTCATTTCATCATTCACTCAACCTCCTCCACCTTTTCCTCGGTTTTCCTTTCCCGTTACTACATCCCTCTACATTCATTAGTAATACGTTTCTCGCCACATGACGTTCATCTCTCCGCATCACATGCCTAATGACAGTGTCATCATCATCATCATCATCTCAGCCATAAGACGTCCACTGCTGAACATAGGCCTCCCCCTTGGACCTCCATACGTGCCGGTTGGAAGCGACCCGCATCCAGCGTCTTCCGGCGACCTTAACAAGATCGTCTGTCCATCTTGTGGGTGGACGTCCTACATGACAGTGTACCTACGTATAATTAAAAAAAATCGAAAATAGGATAGTTTTATTTACAAGCGCAAGTATAGTACAGTCAGCTACATAAATTTGTTTACAGGGGAGTCTACTATCTCTGCAGCTACAGATAAGATAAAGCTTAAATATTTATGAACTTAATGTTTAAGTCTATTTTTTTTATTGTATCTTTCACCTATCGTTAAAAAAACCGTGCATAGTAAATGTGGCAGTATCACGGTAAATTGCCATTTTTTACGCTTTCAATTCCCAGAAATGGGAATACACAGCTTGTTGACAGTGACTAATCAAGCCAGCTCACATGGGCATGTCAAATATTGTCATACTGTCCACTATTTACATAATACTGATACACGAACAGCGGAATATCTCGTCATATACCTGTTAACCTTATTAATTGAGACCTGTAGAGGAGAACATCCGGACATACGAAAGCATTTTTGCCCAACGTGAACGCTCGGTCAATTAGACGTCTTTTCATAATATACGAGCACGGTCATTGTCTCAGTTACGTATGACGTATCAGTTTACTGCATACATTCTACCATAACTATAGTTCGTTTTTCTTAGCATCAGAAAGAAAGTAAGCGATCTTGACAGTCATGTCTTTTAATTGAAAAAAGCTTTTTCACTTCTCATGCTCAAAAAGTGCACCTTTATGTCGTGCGTAGACGACATAAAATCGCATTTTATGCTCTAGAGCATAAAGTAAAATCATCTATTACGACCCTTATTGACTTAGCAATAAAGTCCAAATTCTGCCATACAAACTGCCAGCCCTGCCGGCGCGCCCACGACCGGCGCTCTCCCGATCGGCGTGCCCCGCGCCTCCGACCGGCCCAAGAACAATTTTCTTTAGTCTTGAATAAATACGTTAAAATAACCTAAAATATTTGATTTTTTGTATATATTCCTCGCAATCGAAGTGAAAAGCAGAGTGTACAACAAGGGCATAAATGTCCATTTTTACCCTCGTCTACTATTTTGGTCTTCGCTTCGCTCAGACCAAAAAATTGCCTCGGGTAAGAATGGGTCACTTTATGCCCTTGTTGTACAATCTACTATTTAAAAATTAGTAACTATAACTTATGAAAGCAGAAGAATATAAATGATCGTATTAAATTCATAATTCATAATATAATCATCAATATCAATATTCATAATACGAGTACATATTTGTCGTGACTTATTTTTAAAACGTGTTTTTCAATCAAAAGGCACATCAAGATTGTTTACCTTATTTCTATGCTAAAAAACGAACGATATTGATAAAAACACTTTAGGAGGGTTACCACGGGTCTCTAAATTGTAAAATTCTGCGTCCCTGTCACTCGAATAATGCGAGAACGATAAAGAGACTTTCTTCACAGATTTTTAGCGACGATAGCCATCCAGCACCCAATCGTCAACACATTCGCACAAAGTTATTTCACAATGTCGGCAGCTTTCTTAGGAAAGTTGCGTCCACTTTGCATACTAGCAACACTGATCTAGTCAAAAGTGGACCTTATGTCAAGGTGAGAAGGTTTAAGAATAGTCAGTTAACATTATGGCACTCTGGGCACTCTGGCGCTTTTCAATGCTTTCAACTCTCAAAACATCCAATGTATTCAGAATTCAAATGTACTTAAGCTGACAAGGGCACTAAAGTATTCGAAAGCCTTCAATACTGAGAAATGTCACAGGTTACGTTATCGGTGACAAGTTATTTGCCATTATGTTAATGTGGAGGTTGCAGGTTTGTGCAAATTGTTTTATTATTGCCTTATTTATAACTTTATGCTGTTCTTGACACGGATGCTTTCTAAGCGAAATGATCAATGTGTTAATTGATATTACATCATCTATTATGAATGTTATAAACGGGTTTGTTCGTAACTTCCAAGAGTTGAACGCGAAGAGTTGTAAAATTAATCAAAAAGGTATTTGGAATATTTTAATGTTAAACTCGTAAATGTCCCTATCTATCAGTTGTATACATTTATAGCAAAATCATGGTAATAATAGTGCATATATCGACAATCGATAATAAACAATAAGTACAATTTAACCCTTTACCAGGCTAAGGGATATTTCCCACATACGGCACTTCAAACATTTGTTCTATTTTCGATGCGTAAGACTGACATTTGATTGTCATTTCTGAACTGTCAGTATAGTAAAGGTTAAATTGAAAACGTTAAAACCAGTAGACCATCAGACGTATCGACGACAGTATAATACGAGTATGTAGATAAGTACTTTTTATATTGTAAAAGTATCCGTTTACGAGAGCACAACGTGCATAAACATATTCATAATTCATAAAAATACCATTATACTCACGAGCAGTTTAAAAACGTACTACAATGAATGAACCAAATGTCAACAAAAATGTCACAACGAAGATGACACAAGGAAGTCACATTTCACTTTATGTTGACTTTTTATTATTCAACCGCGTTTTAACCATGACATTACGACCCAACCGTGCGTGACAACAAAACAAACAAATCCAAATCTAATAATCTCATAAATAAAGAAATCTATAATAATGTTCTTAGCTTTAAAATCTAGAAAGATATAATTTAGTTTAAACACATCTTTAATGAAGATGACACACTTACAGGAAATAAAATTTCACTTGAATGTAAACTTTTTACTTTTTATCGTTAAACCGCATGGCAGCCATGACCATGACCTTACATTACGAACGACCCAACCGTGCGTGACTAAATAAACAAATTCTACCAATTATAAATATTCAGGGATTTTATTAAATCGCCGCTTAACAAGGCAGGGTCGATTTGGCGATCACATGCATCACTTTAAACGTTTTCTATTAAGGGAAACTTGGGGAAAACTAGCATAGTATAAAATTTTATTGTAGGGAAGACCGTCATAGGACAAGAACTCTCGCAGGTATTTGTATACGTACGTCGCTCAGACACAGTCAGAAAGGAAGAGCTTCACTCCTGCTCTACCGACCTTCTGTAAGTGAAGTATGTGTACAAACGCCAGAATTAAAAGCGACGAACGACGGTCTAGCTAGACGGTTAAGTAAAACTGATATTCGATTGTCATCTCGGTCCGTATAGGGGTTAAGGTAACGCCACAATGAAGATGACACAGTTGACACACTAAGGAAGTCGCATTTCACTTTATGTTGTTTTAGTATTAAACCGAATTGTAACCGTGACCTTAGATTACGGGCCAGCCGTGCGCGACCACAAAACAAAGGGTCCCACGACAGTTCGCCTTATCTCGATGTCTGCCGTTCATCCAACTGGTCGGACGCGAGAGACATTCGAGTTCTTACAATTACCAGTGTTACGTGACCTGGGCATCCAAACAAAATTGCAATACACAACTGTGAAACAATTAGATTCAATGTTTGGGCTAACATGCCCTCGGCTCTGCTAACGTTTGGAATAACATCCTTGAATTTGCTTGTCATTATCAATAAGTTTCTCAGTTTCTAGTTTTCCAAATAGTTGACGAAAATTTATGTTTAATGAAGAAAAACTTTCTTCTAACTGAAGATTTTGACACAATGATGCAAATTAAGAGCAACAAGCGTACAATGTTGTTCTTAAAATTTTGTTTTATAAATTAATAAACGAAACCAAAACAGTAAGTTAAAAACGTAGTCCCGTTAGAATCAGTAATGATAAAAAACCTTAAGAAGATAAGACCCTGAACGGAGAGGACGAGCCACCGCCTGCCGAACTACAACGACTGGTCAGCCACTGCGAGAGATCAGGCCTCGCAATAATCATCGGGGCCGACTCCAACGCACACCACCCACTGTGGGGAATGGAGACCAGCAACAACAGAGGTAAGACACTTGTTGAATATCTTGTGACTACTAATCTAAACATTCTAAATATAGGCGCTGAACCAACATTTGTAAACAAACGATGCAGGACGATTATCGACCTGACTCTGGCTTCGGAGGAGGTCAGTGAACTAATTATGGGATGGCAAGTCTCCCAGGAGGCCTCCTGCTCAGACCATAGATGGATTCGCTTCAATCTACTAGCATCTAGAGACACACCAACCGCCCGGAGGAATCCCAGGAAAACGGACCGAGCCACTTTTAGGAAGGTCCTAGGGGAAAGCCTTGACCGGCTTCCACCGAGGGATGACCTTCGGGAACCGGCTCAGATAGAACAGCAGGTAAATATCTTAACTGATACCCTCGTAGACAGCTACCACAAGGCGTGCCCCTTAAAACCACCGGCAAAGACTGCCATAAAGGGTCACCAGTGGTGGGGCCCAGAACTGGAGAGACTCCGGGGGAAAACCAGAAGACTCTTCAACAGGGCCATGAACACAACGGCTGAGGTGGACTGGGATAACTACTACGAAGCCAAGGCCAGGTACAAAAAGAGATTGCGGTACTGGAGATCCCTGTCATGGAGGAACTTCTGCAGCAGCATTGAAACACTTGACCACGCCAACCGGGTAAGGAAAACCTTAGCGCACAAGCCCACATCACAATTGGGCTCACTGCGTAAACCCGATGGCACATACACATCTAGCCCTGCAGAGACCCAACGCCTTCTCCTGGTAACTCACTTTCCAGGATGCGTAAGTCTCGCCGATGCAGATCAGCAGGACGAGGAATACAGTACAACGGACAACAACTGGCAAATGGCGCACAGAGTCGTCACCGCTGAGAAACTCAGGTGGGCCATAGACAGCTTCCATCCCTTCAAGGCGGCTGGTCCGGATGGGATCTTCCCCGCTCTCCTACAGTGGGGTCTAGGACTCATCCAGGAAACCCTGACCGACATCATGGCAGCCTGCCTAGCCTGGGGGTACGTGCCCAGGAGATGGAGAGATGTAAATGTGGTATTCATACCTAAACCAGGTAAGAACGACTACACAGCTGCCAAATCCTTTAGGCCCATCAGTCTCACATCATTCCTGCTGAAGACCTTGGAAAAACTGTGCGACAGGGACCTGAGGGACCGAGCGCTAAAGAACATACCGATGCACAACAACCAGCACGCGTACAGCTCAGGTAAATCTACGGAGTCGGCTCTACACATGGTTGTAAGCCGCATTGAGAGGGCCATCCACGGCAAAGAAATGTGCCTCGGCACTTTCATTGACATAGAGGGCGCTTTTGACAAGACTCACTTTTCCAGTATAGGGAACGCCTTGGAAAGCCACGGCGCTGAACCCGGACTAGTAAAGTGGATCATGAACATGCTAAATCAAAGGACAATAAGGTATGTAGGTGAACCGCAGGCCGTAGCGGCGGTGCGAGGATGCCCTCAAGGGGGAGTTCTGTCACCTCTGTTGTGGAACCTAGTAGTCAACAACCTCATAACCAAACTGAACGAGGAACACTTCTACACAATAGGCTACGCTGATGATCTGGCAATATTAATATCGGGTAAATTTGCCAGTACAGTATGCGACCTCACCCAGGCAGCTCTTCGGATCGTAGAACGCTGGTGTAGAGATTTTGACCTATCAGTTAACCCCACCAAAACAGAAATGGTAATGTTCACCAATAAAAGGGCACTTGGCAACTTTACCAGACCAACACTTTTCCAGACTGAGCTACAGCTGACCGATGAAGTTAAGTACTTAGGGCTAACGCTCGACAGTAAACTCAACTGGAACAATCACATCAACAAACGCATAGACAAGGCGGGAGTAGTCTTCTGGCAGTGCAGAAGGATGATTGGTAGGAGGTGGGGACTCAACCCGAAAATTACCCTTTGGCTCTATAAGACTATAATCCGCCCCCTACTCTGTTACGGTGCTCTGGTTTGGTGGCCAAGAACAAACCTAGGCAACGTACGAGACAAGCTACAAAGACTCCAGAGGCTCGCATGCTCGGCCACCACTGGCTGCACGAGGTCCACTCCGACTGCAGCCATGGAGGTCATGCTAAACCTTTCACCGCTGCACCTACACATACAACAAGAGGCCAGTCTCTCAGCGGTAAGGTTACGAACCCTCAATATATGGTCTAACACCACAGGAGCTCTTCACACAGCATGCCTGGAAAAAGTATACAGCGAATTTCCAGTGCTCATGGCGGGCACGGATCGAATTCACAAACAAGCCATCTTTGACAAAAGGTACAAAATACAATTATTTGAGGACGACAACTACGAAGGACTCAATCCCCGGGAGCTGAGAATCTTCACTGATGGGTCCAAAACAGACAGCGGATCAGGCTCTGGAACCTTTTCAGAAGACCTGAACATGTCAATCACCACTCCGCTAGGAGCCCATAACTCGGTATTCCAGGCTGAGTGCATGGGCATCATTAACGCGGCGGCTGCCATCACTGCAAGGAAGGTAGTAGGATCCTCCATCCGCATACTCTCCGACAGTAGAGCAGTCTTAATGGCCCTAAAAAGCCATATAGTCACATCCAAACTCATACACGAATGCCACGAACGACTAATGGAGGTATGTCAGAACAATAAGATCACCTTACAATGGATCAAAGGACACAGTGGATCCCGAGGTAACGACGCCGCGGACGAGCTCGCCAGACAAGGATCGGGTGCGGGGGCGATTGGCCCGGAACCGATCCTCCCGATACCGTTTAGTAAGGTACGCTCAATGCTGCTGGCACGTACAGGGAAACTACACACAGAACACTGGCTAAACCAAACTGGATGCAGACAGGCCAAGCAAGCCATGCCGAGCATGAACGGTAAGCTCACAAGGGCGCTCCTTCAACTAGGAAAGGTTCGACTGAGTATGGTAACCAGTGTCATAACAGGTCATGGACTTTTTAACAAACATCTTTTTATAACAGGTGTCACAGACAGTCCCCTATGCCGTGGATGCATGGAGGAAGAAGAAACAGCCTCTCACGTGGTGTTGGAATGCAGCGGATTGGCCCCATACAGGGCAAAACATCTCGGATCCCCGAGTGACCTCCCCGAGGTCCTACTCAACATCAAAGGTCTGATAGGATTCCTCGAGGAGCTGGGCTGGCAAGACTAGTCCACCCCCTATCACGCAAAATAGGCGCAAGACGTCGAGTTGCGGAAAATCGCCCGAACTACAATACAATACAAGACCCTGAACGGTACCTACAACATAATGACGAGCAATTATCAAGATGAATGAAGGAAAACTTTGTTCTATTTGGGTAATTGTGACGGCAATTATTCGGGTTAAGAGTTAACAAGCGTACGACGTTTTTTTTGCTATTTCCAAGTAAAGATTTGATGGTATCAAAAAAGAAAAAATACATTTAATAAGAGGCTAATTTGCTGATGAAATATGTTTGTGTCGAGAGTTTCATTTTTAGGCAAGTTTCGCCGAATCTTTACACAGTCGTCAAAACGATTTTTGTAAGATTAATCTCAAGCTCAGTAGCTAGGAGAAACATTATTTCTTATATGGTTAAGCGTTTATTTACGAGTGTTCATATGGTTAGCTCTGGTTTGCAAGATCACAATCGGAAAACACTGGTTCAAATCTTACTTTGAGCAAAACAAACCAACAAATGAAGCTTGCAAAAACGGGTCTAAATGAACACATGGACTGCCCGACTATCGGAACTGATAAATAAATATGAGAAAGGCATGTCAACAATCGTTCACCTACACACCTAACAATTAAACATGTATTTCCTAACGCTAGTTTATTCGTCGCAATGCGGCAATGGACGGCAAGTACACGCAAACATATCGTGTGCCTGTCTACCTACCGAGTACATATATATGTATTTGTATAGTCCGCATCCTCATATATATCGTATATGAGGACTATACCAAGTACATGCAAAAGTATCGAGTTCCTGGGCTACATATCCAGTACGTCTACCACCAGTTTTTACATTGACATAACGCTCACGTCTACGTAATTTACTTTCTGTACATCTCGCTTTCACTAATATGCGAGTACGAGCGAGATGCATAAAAAGTAGTGTCCGACCGAAACATGTTTTTTTGCCGAAACCGAAACCGAATGTTCGGCTTTGGCTCTAGTTTCGGCCGAAACCGAAACCGAAACCGAACCTTTTGTAGACTTGATAAAATCGTTGAAAAAATGTCATAAAACCGCTTTTACACAAATATTATGGGGCTGTCAACACCCAATGTCCTTGAAATTGATGTTAAGCAGTTTTTTAAGAAAATTACTAGAGTTAGACCAAGATAATTCTGCAACGATTTTGATAACACACGCAGTGCGAGTGTTATTTAAACGTCAAAATTTCTATGAAATTATGACGTATAAATAACATTTGCACTAGTAGCACTGCGTATGCTATCAAAATCATTGCAGAATTTTCTTGGTCTAACTCTATTCATTCACCTCACCAGTCAAGCTAACATGTAGATCAGATACAGGGTCAACCAAAAACCAACCGAAAACGCGAGCGCAGCGAGCGCGAAATTTTTTGTTAACAATATCGCAAGGGAAGTAACGGGAGTGGAAAACCGAGAAAAAGGTGGATGGACTGTGTGAGAGATGATATGAAACGAACGCAAGTGAATGATGAGATGACGGGCGAGAGAGAGGTATGGAAGAAAAAGACATGCTGCGCCGACCCCAAATGAATGGGATAAGGGCAAGTGAATGATGATAATCGTAAGGCCGGGTACCGATCTTCACCTGGGCCTAAAAGTCCGAAGTGCCCCAGTGAGGCGAAGTAAAAGCCGTGCTTCAGGCTTCAGGATATTAAGTAGTTGAGCACAGACTCCAACCAATGTCCATTGTATTAAAAAGCGAGACGCGCAGGCCGAGCATGGCGCAGCGAGGCGAACGGCTAAGTTGAAGTAGAGGACATGTGGAACACAAACCAAATGGTAAATTGAGGTAAAAAGTGAGGCTAATGTCGAGCATTCGTATGAAAAACTGCACTGGGGACACTTTTAAGGGTTTTATCTTCGTTTTAATCAATAGTCAGAAAATCAACTTTGCAGTACTACTTGAGCGTAGCCTTTAGCCTCGCTTAAAATTTGCCATTAGAGGTAGATAGGAAAGTGACTGAATAAGAGCGAAAAAGACATCGTTCGACTCGGGCCGAGCTGATACTCGGCCAACGGCTACGTGCGATAGTGCTATCTCATTCACTCCGATACAATGTGTGCGATAGACAGTGTGCGCGTTATAGGTATTGACAGCCTCATAAGACTGCGTCGACCGTCCAGTGGCGCCCTCATTGGTGGAATTGTGTTTTATAATATACCTATACCTGAATCAGTAAATGTAGGTTATTACTATTGTTGTCCTACTTATTCCCCAACTTTTGGTCTTTGTCCGAAGTGCCATTTCGTAAGTATCGGCCCGGCCGAAAGGTTCGGCCGTTTTTTGGCCGAAACCGAAACTACAGCCGAAACATGATTTTTTGGCCGAAACTGGCCGAAACCGAAACCGAACCTTCGGTCGGACACTAATAAAAAGTAAGTTACGTAGACGTGAGCGTATATGTCAATGTCAAAACTGATGGTAGACGTACTTACAGCTGTCTACCCAGGTATATGAGAACTTTACTACACCTATCTTGAGACCACACTTCTTCAGCCAAATTCACTTCGGTTCCTACATTACGGTATTATAAGTACCTACTTACCTTGTTAGATTGTAAATATGAGAGATAAAATTTCGTATTATTTGAATATGCAAAAAAAAAAACACGGAAGCTTAGATTTAATTCTGAAAAATTAACTACATACTTAGGGCACAACAACGTTGCTTATATACCTAAAATTAAAATCTACTGTTATGTCAAATGCATTTATTCTTAAACAGTGATTGATGATTACAGGATGTTCACCACTTATTAATTGAATCTACATCAGCACATGGTTGTCTCCATTATGTCCTGAATCCGATGGTATAAAAACCATGACCTAATAAATGCATAACAAAAGTACCTACTATGATCACCAAACAGAATTGGCAATTAAACACTAAACAAAAAGCGGCTAAGGGCGGGTTGCACCGTGCCCATTTGATGTGCTGATCATGGCTAAAGATGGCGCTAACGAACGCTAACTGCATATTTGGGTTGCACCACGCCTAACGTCTGTTAAAAAGTTACGCTGCCCTTAACCGGTCGTAGACCACTGGTTAACGATTTTACCGCCTGATAAAAATGGCGGCACTTTATTGAATTTGTCCGTATTTCATGAATTTATATTTGATTTTTCAATAATTTTAGGAAATATGTTATTTAAATTATTAAAAAAATGTTAATAACAATAAAATGTGGAGTTTGTAAACGCAAAAACGTGTGACAGTTGACATGAATGGCTCTAAAAGTCATTATAATTGGGAGACGATCCGTCTTTCATAAATACATTAATTTATTTATAGTTTAAAAGAAATGTGCGTGTTTTAAGTTTAAATTGCGTGCAAAATGACTCAAAGTTGGAGTTAAGACCAGATTGACGTTATCACAGGTTAACAAATACGTCCCATCAGATGAAACTCGACGGCATATAATGTCGGCACTACTACTTGTCGCCAGGATGGTCATTAAAACCAATTAGGCTTCTGATTATTGGAATCAAGATAAAAATGATAAATCCTTTGGACAAATCCACCACGGACGAACTATGATATTCGAAAACAGCGAGATGGCACCTATAACCATCTACAAGTCTGCCTCTGAAAATCGTAACCCGCTATAGAAGTGAACTATGTTTAGAACTATAAACGTACATAAAACAAGTTGCGAAATATAAAATCAAGTATTTTGTGAAGTATGGCAAGTGAAGTTTTGTGAAGTGTGGAATGTATTGGGACAATTCCAGACTAGTTGGCATAACTAATAGGTTATAATAAAGTGACAAAAATGTGTAATGCAAAAGTGATTATAATACTTCAACTCCTACTTACTTGGGTTTTATTTGCTTTTACAACATAATCTTATTCATAACCCTAAGAAACAACAACTTTCCAAGTAGGCATGCCGACCGCTGCTTTAGCAGGGATGCCGCTTTCCTAAGTAATAAAAAAAGCTAAAATATATATTACCGTGCCAAGGCGATACTGGCTGCCAAGCTTATTAGAGTAATTATTCTGGAAATATGGAACATACATGAGAACAACTGAGTTGTTTTAAAGGAACTTATAATATGCTTGTCAGATGCAGAAAGGAACAATACCCCTATCTGCATCTGACAAGCATATCTATTGACAAAATTCAAGGTATTCTGTAAGTAGGGCTCTTCCACTATAGTCAAAAAACATTTGCAGTGACTTTAAAAATACAAAGCAACATTTATAAAACTTTAATACAACTACCAATACCTGGGTCAAATAAAATATAATATGGCTTGTCTTCTTGTCACCTGAATTTTATTTGTGTTCAACCAGTCATACATTGAAATATATTTAACCCTAGCCATGTATTGGAAATAATGTTCCAGTACAGTACCTACTGATTAACCTTCCTCAAGTCCCTATATACATAACATTTAAACCTAACATAGGTACCTAAATAGCCCTGAATTTGTCACAAGAAAAGGCCCTCGGTCTGAATAATTTTATTTTATTTGTTTTCCCTCCATACTGGCTTTTTAATTATTTATCTACACCCGAAGAAAATAAAATAGTTAATAAGCAAGTTACCTGTATGACTGAAAATATAATAACTGATAGGTAGGTACCTCCTTAAATATAATTGTAAAATAAATAAGTTCTTTATCTACTCTCCGGGTAACCCTTTACCTCCATTGGTCACTAAACTGCTTAAGTACCTAAAAAGGATAATAGTATGACATGGAAAATAAAGTAGATAAGGTAACTAGCAATATATTTTCTTGTCAAAATTGAAATTCAGGGAATATTTCTAATTGTACTTTATTTTTTGTAACAAGTTTCTTCCGGTTAATTTAATTGTATAATTTGTTGATTTCTTGAATTCATTCACTTGTGTGTAACTTTTATCTTGTATTCCATATCATATGGTGTCAATCTAACCTGAAAAGAAAGCAACATGATATTATTATAAGTCATCATATTCCTCGCGTTTGTCCCGGCATTTTCCACGGCTCATGGGAGCCTGGGGTCCGCTTGGCAACTAATGCTTAGACCAAGCAGTTTTAAATTAAAGTACAAAAGTAACTCAAATGCCTGCTACTAACAGTTATGCATTATTTTGTCAACAATATAATTGGAATTTTTTCCCTAACTATCGTCTTTGCTTCATAGTTGTAGATAGCGTAGTTAGCGCAAGTAATCACTTGTGCATGCTTGTGCTTAGGGCTCTGAAAGGACTGAAAGTAGGAAGCAGCTATAAGCATTAAACTAATAAGATAACTTACCGGGCAATGTCGCTCCTTGTTTGATTCCGACTTTAGCTAGGCCATTCAACAATCGTAGTCAGACATTTCACTTTAGAGTGTTTTTAATATATAACCATAAATATATTCAGGAATGGCTTATATTGTTGAATATTTAGATTTTAAATCTGCAAAGAAAGTGTAGTTCGCGCCTACAAAACTTTTCTCTTTGAGAATTTTGACAACTCAGTTTGGCATTTATGACTGGGTTGCTATATAAAATAAAAATTCTACCATAAAATTTTTGGTAGGAATGCGTTCATAATACGGCAATACGATTACCGATTAGTAATTTTAACGTCCTGTTATTTTATAGTTGGTGCAACGCATTTTATTTAGCAATCGTTAAGACCCCCACGTCAGCGTTAAAATTTAGCGAACCGTGCTTACGTTAGCAGGTGGTTTGGTGCAACCCGCCCTAACTGACTCATTATGAACCATTCAGAGTACTCGTCCTACTTAACTCTGTAACGATAAGGTACTTGACCTTCGAGGCAATCAGAGCTAAAGGTGTCAGCCGTCAGCCGCTACCGAAAATGACAGTAGCACAAGTGGTACTAATGGGCCGACCTTTGGTACAATGACGCATCTGGGCTACAACTAGACCAAATGTCTAAAGGAGGCATACATGAATTGAATACGTTTTAGATGTTTTAAAATGTACCTGATTATTTTGGACGAGAAATATGATGGTCAACATTTTTAACCTTAAAGTTCACGCAATCTGATTTCATCAATATTGGGATTCAAGATTCGGAAATATAATATAGCTGTCTTGAACTGATCACGAGCAGCTAAAAGTGAAATATTACGATATCGTAAATCGTAGGTACCTAATACATGATTCATTCATACCTGATAAAGGTAACATTAGGATTCAGGCTTCCAGATTGATACACAAAATCCGGGCTTCAACATTGATATTTTCTACAGTAATGCAGTCGGCAGCAATGTCGCGAAGCAATAGGTACTACAGCAGTTATGCTGCCAACTTTATTGCTGCTGTTACCTTAAGAATACAAGATACTACGAGATTACAAGCAGCTACATTCTGTATCAACACAGAATATACAGCGGGATATCAATATCAACTAACAAGAAAGCATCGCGTTTGTCAAAGGAATTCCAACAATCCAATATTTAATGCGTGGGACCAACAAGAGCACCTTGGTAGATCGTGACTCTTCGCCAAGTGAAGGCCGGTCGAGGATTGCTGCTTAACTAGAAAACGGGTGCTATTTATATTCGAATATTAATTGGACAGGAAAGATCTAGTGACCTTTGAAGTTGATAAGCTGGTTGATATGTGCATGTTGATGTGATGTATGATGTTATTGTGTGCAGGTTGCAGTTAATTCAATGTAGCATTATAAGTGGCACAAAGCAAGATATTTGTGAATTAGAAACGTAACATATGTACGTATTCGAGAAATAACGAATAGACGGAATTATCCTATAGCATTTATCTCGGTTGATCTTAATTAAAAGATAATGGATAATGTGTCTGAGAACCTCAACCTTAATATATTGGTGATATCGACTAACAAAATAATGTCAACATCAATCTCCTATTGTCGGATAGCTATTACCGAACATCCGAAATCAAACTGCCAAGCAATGATAAATCGGAGTGAAGACGTCAATGAGTACAACCATGATTGATGTATCATCATAGGTGTTAACGTTTTGTCGGCGGGAGAAACCATTAATAACTTCCAAGCTATTCACGAAACAATTTTACTGCAAGTTAACTCCTAGCGTAGCTGGACCTTAAGAGTCGGGCACAAAATGTGGATCTTTATACTCAGTCTTTAGTCATTTTTATAATGGTGTGGTAAGTTTTCCAAATTTTCCAAGGAGATGCCTAAATTTTTCTCGGAAACTGTTATTCATAGTCATTAATTCTGATATTAGTCACTTTTAGCTATTGGTTGCGTTGCAAACAACACCTCACCCGTTTACATCGGCTGTTGACTTTATTTTTATTACTGTAACTACTGTAACTATAATTAAGTATTCTTGCAAATAAATGATATTGATTGATTGATTGATTGATTAGCCCGTTACAATGTCCTACTGCCGGGCAAAGGCCTCCCACCTTGATCTCCCCAAGCTGTTGACTTGACTATAATGGAAATTTTAGTTCAGCCTTAAATATACTGGCCTTATGGTGTAAGTCAGTTAAGCATTATGAAATTTATGAATTACGAATATCATCGGTTCTCTGGTCACTCATATCATGACTCCGCAGGGGTCGAGAGAAAGTGTCTACAATCAGCAAGATTGTATTGTCCAGTCATTGTCAAGAACGCAGAGTCAGCGGCCAAATATGACAGCAGACATGGCTACGGAAACAAGGGAAATCGGAATGATATTTGAAATTTAGAGTCTCACGAATAACAATGTTAGTTTAAATGAAAGTGTTAGGATGACTACATTTTTAGCATTTGCAAAATACGTAACGCAACTTTACATTACGTTGGCGGAACAAATTGACAAAACAGATCAGATCAACCAACAAGAATATCTAATCAAAAACAAAAATATTAGAACTCTTTAGAAACTAGACCGTTTCGTCACGGCTTTATTTATATTTCCCGATACACTACAGATCGCGATAAAAAATGTTAACAGAGCAAATGCCTAACCCAATTACTTATTCGGCATTTTTCGGAATAAGGAAGATATATTATGGAAAAACTCATCGCCTCTGGCAAGACTCAAACCCGTGCCTCTGGTATACCAGCACGCCCGTCTACCAACTCAGCTACCAATGATGCCAGTCTACGGCGAATATGTAGCGCATCCTTCATCTTTATGCCATTCGTTTTTATTTTTGTTTCGCTTTCATTAGCAACATTTAGTTTAGGCCATATATTTTAGCACCTTGTGGTAAAATATCTAGTGATTCTAGCATGTTTTGAACATCAAAGTTGGCAACATTGCTGGCGCCTGCCGGCCAGCTATTATGTCCAGTGAAAGTGATATATTACAGTTACATCACTATCTTTGTAATTAACCCTTCAAGCACTTGACAGAGACAATCAACGTATCTTGGATACGTTTATGCATTATGCAATCGATGCATAACAGAAAATGTAGTTCGGTCGAGATGTGCCGCTTTTGTTTTTAATTGTATCTGTTGTATCTTATAACGAAATTGTTTTTTATGGACCTTTAAGTACCTACCTTATAGCAAGATATGATATCCTTACTTGCAAAGATAGAGAGATACAAGAGAACAGTAAGTTAAATTAGACCAAAATGTTAAATTATGTATAATATTTATTTATTTATACTCTTTATTTATTTTTGGTCTTAAGTTAGGTTTGTTATAATATGAATATAAAAGTAAAATATAAAAACACTTACAAAACAATAAAAAATACATATAAACACATTATAAAAAAATTATTATTTATTTATTATTATTATTTATTATGTACATACTGCCACAAAAACAACCTCACTAAAAAGGACACAAATTGCCAAGTTTAACCCTATATAAGGCATAAGGGTGACAGAAATTATGCAAAATTGAACCCTATCACTTTAAAACAAAGTCAAAGTCACGAGGGAAATATATTTCCTCTGCTTTATAAAGGCTACCGATTTTTAATTGTGAAATGAAACTGACGTCCACATGTTATTGATTATAAGAAGTTCAATATTAATTAAGCATTTTGCGAGCCCATTAAATTTTACGGGTCGTTGTTTATATCTTAAATATCTTAATGTGGTGAAATTTATATTAGCTTCTGATTTACGATATACCATCATCCACGCTGTTACCTGTAGGGCTACCGCCAATACCGAAAATCGTCAATTGCGGGCATTTTTCTCTGTCACTCTAATTACGCCTTCATTGGAGTAAAAGAGTAAGATCCCCGCAATTTGCGAATTTCGGTTTTCGCGGTAGCCCCTCTGACCATTCGTAAACCTTATTGTAAAGAGATAAGATCCATAAATAGTCAGCTGGAATGGTGTTAGTACCTAAGTATAGTCAGCATCGAAGTGATAGGTACAAAGTGGCAAAATATATCGGATTACATCCTTATTTCTTTATTTGACAAAATATAGGCAATTTAGCTTCTGCCCGCGACTTTATCTGCGTGGAAATGATGATGATGATGATTGATAAAAACTGTCCTGTGTAAAGACATAAGATAAGTAGTTTTTATTAATCCGGGGAAAGCCCTACTATCTCAATACTAAATTCATTTAAATCGGTTCAGCGGTAGCGTGAAGACTTGAAGAGGTAGGTAATAGACAGAGATTGACAGAGAAACTTTCGCATTTATGATATTAGTAAGGATAGATATTTGATGTTGTCTGTATCACTCCCATTTAGATCCAGTTTCTAAATCCAAGTTGGTAGTATAATGACCACATTCGATGATATAAACAAGTTGTTAACAGTTTATTATGATAAGATTCCATCAGCTCAGCACGGCTTAATTAATTTTCCGTTAGTTGTTTTTAAGTAAAGCGAAATTGTTATGTCGTAAAATTAATGAGTGTTATGACGTTATGAGACGTTCGTGTTCTGTGGGAACACGGTAAGGAAAGTAAAAGTTGTTTAAAATTGATATAAACTAAACTATCGTTGAAGCTTTGAAGCAAGTGTGTTTAGGTTATACCAAAATATTTTATACAAAAGTCAAAAAGAGTCATTTTAAAGACCGAATTCAGCTCCGAAACCTAACACTGTCTAAGCATAAAACAACTTGCTCGTACTGCTTCAATACCTGCAGAATCATAATAAATAGTTTGAAGAAGAGGCACGCATATATTCTAAGGCCAAAGTATAAGAGTTCCGCTGAGTTCCAAGAGAGGAAATTACCTATCTGTAAATATTAATTTGCAGCTAGTGACATTGTAAATGACTTAGTTACAATCTGGCTGCCATAAACATACTCTGGATGTAATAAACTGGGCCCGCTCATGCAGCGCAGTAGGTACGCCATTAATAAGATATGCGCCCTAAAGATGAAATTAGCTATAAACATCTATCTCCAGCTTGTTAGTCTGGCAAACAAATTTCAGAGTACAAACAGCAACACTCCTAACTGTACATCGGTGGACCTTTATTGCAAAAGGCATAAGGTCCACCGATGTACAGTTAATAGTGTTGGCGATGGTACCTATTAAATAGTTACATTGTAAGAAATGGCGTACTGTATACTCTGGAGTCTGCAGGATATCATAAAGTGGGCACAGCTCACGCAACTCGCCGTACGCCATTAATAAGATAAGGGCAGTTATAATTTGCGCGGCGGTAAATCAAATTAAACGCCACCTACGACGCGTATCGCTCCTGTGCGGGTTGTTATCTGATGCGCGCGCAGGGCTGTTGCTGAGATGGAATCAGAATACACACAAATGTACAAGCGCAATCTGAACAGAGTTTTTAAAGAGTCCATCCATCCATCAGAGACTAGCAAGGGAGCGGAAGAAAAAAACACCAATAAAAACGTACACAACAATAAATCGCTCCTTCGCACCGCTAAGCTACTTCTAGTTTCCTCAAATTTAGCTTCTACTTGGTCTATCCTTTCTCGAAGATAACATTTTATATACTCCCGAAAGTGTCAGCCCTATCCCGCAATGTGCTACTGCGTGAAAGTGGCGACTCCAGCAGGCGCCCGAAAGGCGTGCCTTCCGCACATCTGTCAAAACGACACCAATATGCCTACACCATTTCTACGTTTAGACAATATTATTATAGAGATAATAGGTAACACATAATGTATACTTAACACAATATTAACACAACATAATGATATTAATGATACTAAATCTATATTTTATATTACATCTATAATTCTTAACTATGTACTTGTACCTGATATTCATTATTGAATTGACATAGCTGTAAGTAGGATTACATTGTTACTCGTACGCGATGAGCATGATAGTTTAGTTTCTAGTATTAAGTTCAATGTTTTTGTACGCCGTTTGGTAAAATATAGTGAAACTGTACTTATATAAACTGACCACCACTGTAATTCTACCTATATTTACAAATAAAACACTTACTTACTTACTTACTTACTTACTTACTTATTTTGGTCTACTTCTCTTGTCGACGATGACGTTTATGTTACGGTACCTATTTAGATTTTCTTGTTATTGGTTTCCGCAACTCGACTTCATATATTTATTGCGCCTATTAGGTCGGCACTACTCTTGTCGACCCAACTCGACGAAAAAGCCTGATGGAGACGACCTTCGCTCATGAAGTTATAGATCCTTTGGCGTAACAATCAGCCGTTAGTTTTTGCTACGACTGCTAATTTTAATCGAGAGAAAAGCACGATATGTAAATAAACTGTCGTGTTGCACATACAACTTTTCACCTTAGCAGTGAGGATGTATTAGGAGGAAACAAAATACCTAAGAGAATATGTAAAAGTTATAAATATGAATTAAGTACGCAAAAGTCAATGATGGAATGCGCCAACACGTAACAGAACTATTATGAGAACTAAACATTATTAACATAACATAAGGTGTGAACAATAATGCCAACAATGACGGATGTCCAGCTGATATGTTATTACAAACCGATTAAGAGTCTTAATTAAAGCCCTTCATGATTCAAGCCGACGCGACGTGTGATTCGATTAGAAAGGAAGGCTGCGCGTGCGATCTTCAGGGTTTTTAATTGCGAATTGATGAACTTATTTTGATGGGTGTTGATGGGTGATGGTCTATGTGTTTGTATTACGAAAGGTTTTTATACTATCATAGCGACTAATAACTATACATTATAGGACCTAGTAAAACGGATCAGGCCAGCGAGCATCTCAATTAGGTCCGCAAAAGAGCCAAATTTCAAACGATCTGGACCATGAAATGGAAGCGGAGGCCTGGCCGTGGTCTTCGGATCAAAAAGTCTGGAGACCCCTGCATACCTATATAAGTATTCCATAAATTATGTGAATTTCTTAAGATGTAGAAAACCTAGTAGAACATCGATCGATCGTAAAAACAGTATACGAAAAGCATATCACTGCCTATTCACCAACCCGAATTAACTTCTCTTTCTCTCTCATTTCACTTTTTATCGCAGTTGCATCCTAAAGCAGCTGCTTCTAAGCTCTAATTCCGCTTTAATGTATTATCTAAGACCACCAGACACCATGGCCATAGCAGACCACGCATGGCCATTCCTGGCGACGTTTAGCTAGCATTTTGTTCTCTTCCAACCTGAATGAATGTTTGAACGCATGATTGAATGAATGACTTACCACCAGCTCGGCGAACTTGGCGTCGAGCTCGTCCTGCGGCGGCATGGGATGGGTGGGCGTGACGGCCTGGAGCGCCAGCCCGCCCGTGCCGCCCACCACGCAGTATGTGATCTCTGGAGGCTCATCATTCTGCAAATAAAGATATAAGTTTAAATATTGATGGCCAAATCAAAAGGAGTTGAGACGACAGGTGCTCCTAAGCGGGCTCATCGCCATTCGGTGGGCGAATGTAAGGCACCCTTCTGAAAGGGACTGATCTTAGAGATAATGCTTGTATGAGAGAAAGTGGTTATTGTATATATTATATATGTATATTGAATGAATCACTATTTTTTTACCAATTTAAGCAGGAATTTGTTATACTACCAGACGTTCTTCAAGATAACACAGTCTCGCAACATATAAAACTGCCTTTAAAACCGTAGTATCACCATTACCAGCAAAATGTCAAATCCATAAAGACAAAATAATACATTACAAGTGAAAACTTTCTTCACTTGTGCGCTATCGAAAATACTTTACGAAATTATGCAACGTCCTGCCATTGATTATCATTTAAATTTACGACCATTGTAAATTCACGCAATACCAAGATGAAGAGATAAATTTTCAGAAAGATCGATTTGTCCACGAAATGATATACCGTCCACTGTTAACTGACATATCTTAAACTTTATTACAAAGGCATAAGATTATTAAGATTCAACTGATGGTCAGTTGTTGTTACAATATACAAGAATCCGAATTTAAATTGCAAAGGAACACAAGGAAGAGCAAGACAGTTCCTTAAACGGCGTACAGCTAATAAGGAAACAAGGTGGACGGAAAGAAAAAGAAGTAATGGCTGTTGCAATCAGAGTCGAACTACACAAATTGCCGTAATCGGTAATTAACTGTCACAAGACACTTGAATGTTAGTACAGCGAGACAGAAAAAGTTACACTTGATATATCGATAATTCAAGATAGTTGCCTAGGCCATTATTAGTTCTTGGTGACATGAATACTGATGTTATTGATCATCAGGCAAAGAATTTAATTTGGTAAAAATATACATTGACACTAATTACAACACAGCAGATACACCTAATCAAAATCAAATACGTACCTACACCTAAATACCCTTTTTTGAAATTATTATAAATGTCAGATCTTGGTAAGTAATGAAAGGACAGCTCGCCGAAGATTACTGGATGATGTATTTAGAGTCGATAGTTGCCATTGTTATAGACGAACTAGAAATGTACTACGAATGCGCATTAACAATGTTCAGGATGGTGAAATGCTGATTATCAGAGAACTTATTATTTACAGTGTTACCAACGTTTTCAATACCACCATACCTAGAACCAATATTTATAAAAGCATTATTTTAAATACGATACCAGTTCCCAGAAACGATTCATAAGTCTTAAGTTGATTTTACCACTTCAAATAATGTGTAACTTAAAATGTATGCACTTTAAATGCTCCCTAAACTACTATGCAAGCTTTGAGTCATCAACTCAAGCCTAAAAAAAACAGAACGTGACTATTGCTTGAGTTAAGATGGTCTGCGAGAAACATTATCATGAAATATAAGCGATCTTAACGGGTTATGAGTCAGCGGCCAATTCCGATCCTTTTACGGCGCCGGGACACAATTCCTTGAATTGTCGCGTGCGTCTCGCGAAACTGTTAAGAGTAGTCAGGGTTGACACTCTATGGTTAAGTATAATTATCATTATTCGACCTTTAGCTATTTAAAATGTTGGTACCTAATGTACCTATCTCAAATCTAACATGTTATATTTTATAAATGATGATATTCACACAGAATACTACATCTTTGTGCTTCCTACCTACTTGTTATAAATTCTATACGTAAGAGACTGAATAACGTTTTTACACCGTGTTTTTATTGAATTCCGCTAACTTCGGGGTATGGTTAAGTACGTTTAAGAGAACTAAATGGCATAGCTAATTAAAAAAAAAACTTTTTTTTGCTTTTTTTTTGTAAAAAAAAATTTAGTTTAAAAAGTAATTAAATGTAGCATATAGCCTTGTTGTAACACGGGCATTACATTTAACTCAACCAAACAATTGAAATCTGTGACATATCAATGTTATTTCGAACATCGATCGACCGAGATTGTACTTAAGTTTAGTAGCAAATGTTGAACTCATTCTAAACACTAATCAATATGTAACTCGGCCCTAAGGCAAGTGTACACGCTTGTAGAGGCCTTATAGGAAAAAAATAAATTATTGATTATCTCCGAAATGGAGTTAATTAGAATATCGGGATCTTTGAGAAAGTTACTTGTTTAAGCTCAGAAGTGCACCCTTGAAATTAACGGAAATAAAAAAAACACGGTGTATATTTGAAAATACACTAGTCGATTTAAATTATAATATACATAATATTAGTCACATGGAAAAACAAAGAGAACAATATGTAGAAAAGAGCAAACTGCAAATATACTTTATCTCGTAAATAAATAAAACGGAACCGTGAACTAGATGCTTTAATAAAATAATACAAAGTAAAGAAACAACAGAAATTTTGTTTGAACAATTATCTATTTGAGCATTGCACAACATCCACCTGCCTTCCATTCTACCTACTTCTACAATATTTCATAATTAAACGCAATCTTAGCAGGTACCTACTTTACCTCCTAGGTACTATAACTTTAAACATATTCATAACATTTGTTTTATTTTTACAAGAGGACGTTGTGATCTGCAATCAGCAGATCATCACCGTAAACTTTATAACCCCGGATCCAGAAGGAAAGGTAGGCCGAAGAGAGTTAACGACCTTGAGTACCGCAATGTTTCTGAAGTCAGCCAGGAAAGCAGACTCCACCATCAGAAACAGATGGGTATAATAATAGCCAAGATTGAGAAAAAGGGGTGGGGGACATTGTATGATCCTGAACACTCTTAACACTTACACACCTATTCCTTGGCCTTAAAGGGAATTTATTATAAAATATGTACGTGTATATTTCACCTTAAATAGCAATAAACTTGCAACAATACTTAACAAGCTTGACACAGAAAGCGATAACCCTTTTCACAAAAGTGAAGCTTATATTCGTCGATGATTTCACCGACGTCTGCTGCTAAATTATTTACGCTCATAAGGGCAGAATGCAGTAAATTTGCGACGCTAACCAAACATTACAACTTGAAAGCTATAAGTATTCATAACAACGGCATCCTCGGAACCAGTTCTCTGATCAAACATAGTGTTAGACATCAAAAGGGGCCGCTTCAAACGTGCATACAGTTCTTGGAAACTTTTGTAAAGTCTATTAGCTGTTAAGGGAAGCCAATTATCGTATCTTTTTAGACAGACTTTAAAAAGACAGACAGGGGGTTTTCAGTTCGTCGGAATCTTTGTTTTTTTGTTCATGCATGTTATCCGAATCCTCGGAGGCCGTTGGAACAATTTGGGAAAATATTTTTTTGCTTAATAGTTGGTCCATTGTCGGTCCAGGTCAGTATTATGGTCAGCATAAAATGTGTAAGGCCATGGTCTAATATGTTTGAAGTATTATGCTGCGTGCACGTGCAGTGTCATGTTTTCCAAGCATGTTGCTGTCTTCCCATACGATGTGACGCTATACAGCCACCATCAAATAGTAACAGCAAAAGTGGCCAAATTTATCGGTATACCTACATACTTATTTATACGGAAACACAGGTTTTTTACGAGATATTTGACTACTTTGGCCGTCACCATCTATTTGATGCTGTCCCTATTTACTATCTATGCAACGTAAGGTATTAACCGAAAACCAAGGCCATAAAAACGACACAGTAATTTATACTACGTCAACTATCGGTGTGTTCACTTAATACTAGTGTTAAAACTTACATGCAAAGCGAGGCTAAGCTTTCTTTTCAGCGTAAAAAATCCCTTGGTATGCTTCTTCGTGTCTATGCAACTCATGATCACCAGTCATATGTCCACACTTCCCTACAATATGCACGCACTGATGTATGCGACATGCGATATGCGCGGAACGATCACTGCACAATGCCCTGGCGCCGGTATTATGTCTCAATACTCTCAATCAATTTGACAACTGGAGCGGTATTCGATTTTATTCAATGTCGGGTCGTGACATGCCAACTTGGTTTGACAATCAAGTTTTACTGTAAGTGATAATGTGATACAAATGAAACAGGGCCTGGATGGTTCCTTGAGACGTATATTTGAATCTTCCAGAAACTCGTATATCATATCGGAACTGAGATTACAAGATCCAGTAACCTTTGGAACAGTTGAGTCTACGGACAATTGTAGGCTTTATGACGTTACAATTATTTCGGTTCTAGTTTCATTTAATATGCAATTTAATTTCCGAATATGGTCAGTAAACACTTTTGATGATGGTAGTCGCACTAGTTCCATGAAACGATTGATATCAGAGAGTTTTCGTCCACCTTATTTCTTAGAACACAATTTTGAAGAAAATTCTCGACTCTCTTGGCATATTGGACACTTCCGATTGTTCAGTACTGGTTCCGGAGTACTGCAAAAATGTGTCCAAAGAAATTAGGCGCCCGAGCACTTGTACTTGACCTTCAAATTAAACATCTCAAGCCACTCGCACTTCCGAATTCAACAGTATCACATGCAGCCATTTCACATTTAACTCAAAACCAAAGTCGAATACCGGTCCTGCGTCCGCGCACGATTTCCGTTCGATATATTGTCTCGATGAAGCATTAATTGACGTCTAATTACACTGCCCGTCGCGACTTGAATAGCCCTTTAGGAATTCTTTGTCTGCTGGATAGTTCACGTGTGTTCTTGTAGGTGCAGCGAGTGCGGGTTGACCAGTGTAATGTGGTCTTGAGATCTAACTATGTGTGGAAAAAAACACCAGTTTTTGGAATCCGTTCTTTAAGGACTCGATTCAGATTTTTAAGACTCTAATCCTTATGTTAAATCTGGAACCATTTTAAGTATAAGTTAATTATGCCTTCGTAAGGTATAAGATAATTATGCCTTCTGTAGAGAAACCTTTTTCTAGGGAAAACAAAGTACTTTTTTAATCAGGATGGGTTCTTTACATACAATTTATGGTACTGAAAAAAAAAAACAATATATTTGCCATTGTGACTCAAGCTTCAAACAGAGTAGTGCTTTAGAGTTACATGCCAAAATATTAGACAAAAGGCTCGAAGCTCGAGGCTTGAGGCTTATTCTTGACAGGCCAAATTATACAGCTTCTGAACCTACTTGCTCGCCTATTCTCGGCAAGCGTTTGAAGCAACTTCTGCTCCTTTAATCTATCAACATAGAAATATAACGTCATGTGCCTTAAAAGAAACCACGTCTCTTCCGCCGTTTCACGTTTAAAGTGGTTAATGACTTCGATAAGTGCAACGTGACTTTGACCTTGTTTATGTATTTCATAAATGGTTACCAACAAAAGGAACCAATCAGCGTTATCCGTTTCGTCAATCAAATGAAAATTTTAAAAATGGTGCGTTTTGATCTGACCTTTTCGTAATTGAATCCGTATTGGGGCGGAATTGCGTAAACTTAAACGCAACGTTTTCGTATCTACTATAATAGGCTTCATTGATCTTTTGTAGGGTCAGAACCTATTCAATTCTATATTTTTACATATTGGGACGTAGGCTTTAAGCCGAAGGTGTATTGCAATATCAATAAATGCGTTGCCAGTTCTAAGAACGATGATAAAATGCCGCTATCCTAATTAATTTCACTGACGGTTTAACTCCTAAGCTGAAACACAACATTGCATTCACTTTTATTTTATTAGTTTCGTTTCGCCCCATCTCTGATCTCGCCTGTTACCGGTAATAAAATATTCTTAAGCGTTTTCACACAGTATTGCCTTGACATGACAGATCCAGCCAGACACTGAGAAGTTCCAAAATCGATCACACTCCAGAAATAAAGTCAACTCAAATCTAGACCGTAGCCAGGTCTTGATCCGATAAGTTCTCAAAAACCGTAATTATTTTGGTTTAAGAGCCTGTGATATCAATTTCTATGTCACCAAGAGTCTCTATACGAGTACGAGGGGCGTTCAATAACAAGTGAGAATGAGTATGTTATATACAACTTTTATTAAATGTTATTTTATTTTTCGACATAGTCACCTTTTAGCATAATACACTCTCAATCTTTTTTCTAAACTTAAAATTCCATTTCTAAAAAAGGTTTCATCTTGAGTACTAAAAAAATCTTGTACTGCAGCGACTACCGCGTCGTCGTCTTCAAATTTTTTGCCTCTTAGGTATTCCTTCAATCTCAGAAATAGGTAGAAATCACTAGGGGCGAGGTCTGGTGAATACGGAGGATGCTTAAGGATATCGAACCCAGCATCACGTATTGCAGCCATTGCATCGGCGGACTTGTGTGCCAGTGCATTGTCCTGATGGAACAACACAATTTTCGAGAGTTTACCTCGCCGTTTTTCACGGATCTCATTGCGCAATGTTGCTATTTGTTTGGCATATAAAGTACCCGTAATAGTGGCTCCATGCTCGAGATACTCAATCATTACGAGCCCTTTACCATCCCAAAAAACAGAGCCCATGACCTTACCGGCAGATGGGCCCACCTTGAATTTCTTCGGAGTTGGAGATGATGGCCTTTTCCATGTCATAGACTGCAGTTTCGTTTCAGGGTCGTAATGATGGAGCCATGTTTCGTCCATTGTTATAAATTCCCGGTCTTGCTGTATCAAGTCCAAAGCTTCTTGACAAATCTGTTTGTTTTTGAATTTCTTCAGTTACTGCTGTAGTAGGGCGTCCGGAGCGGGGGTCATCCATGGTCGATGTTCTTCCACGTCTAAATTCGGCGCACCAACGTGCGACTGTCGAATACGTAGGAGCATTAGGCCTTAAAGTAAAATAAATATATGATTTATGATTTAAAGTGTCCCGTAAATCTAAATTGACTAGGTCCGTAGAAAAAAAAAATCCATTTTCGCTAACGTGCTCAATAGCATCGCAAAGAAATCGCCGTATTTTTTTTAAACAAAAAACAGTTTGTGTCTTTTTTTTCATGGCAATCAGCTAGGTAGATTAGCTTTACCGGCCAGTATTTATTACTTTCCTAATATTTAAAGAGTTTGCATCTCATTCTCATTATATATTGAACGCCCCTCGTATATTAATTTTGCGGTTAACAATCATTTAATTGACAGATAGAGTATCATTCATTACTGACACCAAGTAAGCTTGATACTAGGTACTATTATAGTTCAGCTTTCTTAAATCACTTTCAAATTCTTTAATGAAAGCTTAAGTCATTTAAATTATTTATTCCCGTCAAAACTTTTAAAGGTTACAAAGTAAATAGTTGGCGCGAAACTGTAAGATAGCGATTGTATTCCGATTGATTGACGTACGAATAGAGGCGGTAGTTAGCGGGTATTTGTAAACGCCACGAGTCGGGTCTATTCTCCAGTCAGCGTAAAATATAGACGACCTTTTCTGTAGACTGGAATTGTAGTCAGTATCATAGTAAGATTATTCTTCGTCGGTCACTCATTGCTGAGAATCGTGACCGCCTGATTTCGCAGTTCCTGTAATTTGTTTCCATAGCATCCCTATTTAATCATGTTTATCCCTGGAGATTTTCTAAAGCATATATGAAGGCTTTTCAATTTCTTCGCACTCACGTACAATTTCACAGAACACGTGGCCAGTGCCCAGTACCCGCACGAACGCATCTCCGCGCGTTAAAATATGTGCTTATTGACCGACATCACGGCTTTCCAATCGTAACAGGTTTGCAGGGCCGGCCCTAGCATTGTGGGCTGAATGCCTTAATTAATGCTATAATGATGTATGGGTGGAAAGTGAGGTTTAGTTTGACAATCGGTCAGTGTCAGCGAAATGGGAGTTACGTTTCGGTTGTGATTTGGTTTTCGTTTCCGTTGGTTTACCTTGTTTAAATCCCGTATAGTTGCGAGTTACTAACACGCTCAGTGCGGCACTGAATCGAAGGATCCCAAGCAAAGGCTCGCGTGCAATATTGTATCGTAATCGTATTAATCGGAATAATATGATATTCTTTAAATTTAAAAAAGTCGCCCGTGTAATCAAAATGACACTTTCCTTACCAATTTATGAAAAACGCGAGCTGGATCCGCGTGGTCTTAAGTTTTGATGATTTATTTATTTATTTATTTATTTAAACTTTATTGCACAAAATACAAATAAAATGTACAAATGGCGGACTTAATGCCTAAAGGCATTCTCTACCAGTCAACCATAGGGCTAAACAGAGATGTAATAAAAATGGTGCGAGAAGAAAAGTAAGAGAATTCAATTAGGAACTATTGCAAACAACTGAAAACATAATAAACTACATATACAATACACAGATAAAAATAATAAAATATATACAATGAATATACTACTACATAATTCTCACATACATACTAATATATTACGATGGATACTACCTACTCATAATACTCTTGTTTCAGCAGATGTTTATGCAGCATCCTCTTAAAAGCAAATAATAATGAATATATAATATATTAATGATTCTATGGGTTTTAGATTACAAATACGATTGCGACCAATAATTTTCTTGTGAATATCGTAATGGTAGTCGAATTGGGGATTGTAAGGTGCAGATTTCGATTGCGGCGATCGGTGACCAACACAGGTGTATATTACCTACAGAATTCGTTTTAGCAACTTAAAAGGTCGCACCCCCACGCAAATTTATTACGGGAGCACCTATTGTGTGGTGAAAAGAAGTTGTCTTATAAGCCCCATCTTGTAGTTGAGTTGATCTAGCGATCGCTTTCAAAAACCACAAACGAGACAACCCTGCCCTCAAGTTATTCAAATATAGCGCTATAAATCGTTTAATTATCACATAATTCAAAGCAGCAGCGACTGTCATAACGCAGTCGTAAAGTACGAAGTGGTTTCGAGTGCAGGTACAGAATACCTGTTTCAATGTAAAGCCCCCCATTCACACTCCTACCTTGTCGGCCGCCTCGTAGTCCGCCTCGTTGGGTAGGATTGTGTATGGGGGTTGCGGACTACGAGCCGTCCTACAAACGGCTAAACGGAATGGGGGCCTTAAGCGAGGTGTTCTGGAACTTGAGAAGTGGACTGTATTGACTGGGATTGTGTGGAATGACAAGAGATGAAATATATTTATTTTAACTGGTCAGATTTTGAGATTCTGTTGTAAAAAATTGGTCAACGGAGACTCATGATATTATTTACCGTCGTGTGAACCAACGCAAATTTATTTATGGAGATTTTAGATAATAGGAGTTACGAAATGGACCCGTAGATGCTCCTTAAAATACTCAGTACAAAACCAAAATTTATTTTTTGCGTTTCGGCCAACGTCGCTGGAATTGGTTAATGATGTATCCTGCCGTGGGTAACATCATATACGGATATATACCTATTCAATACACTATGAATGAAAGAATAAATACAAAACATTATTTACATTTCAGGCGAAAAGAGTGAAAGCATTCTATTGATGCTAGACTAAAGGTTAGCCTAGAGTTAAAGATGAAAGCTAGCCTCAATAACATCAAGTTTAGAGCTAAAACGAAAGTTACATGACATATCTATAGGTAGGCATATACAGTATGGCCACTAACGAGTCGCATTCCTTTTAATATAACTAGTACCTACAGAATAATGTATTTTTCAAAATAACTATAGTACCTAACTAGGTAGTATTAGGTACGTATTCTGTACATTTAATCAAATGAATCATACGCATCTCCAACTAATAAATGTTACACTGCACGCATAACATTATCTACTAAATGTTTAACAAGAATGTCCTTTAAGCATTCTATTATTCTACAAGTTATCACTGCTAATGTACTGCTAATGTACTACATATATGTTTGGATGGCATTTCCAACCAAAGCCTGTACTGAAAATAATTATTTAATGTAATAAGCTTCATAAAAATCCCTAAAAAAACAGACCTTCAGACCCTGCACCGCGCTGGTGAAAGCCCGGCGCGGAATCCCGCGGCGCAACTGGATAGCAGTAATGGATACCTATTCGTTATTCGATATTGATACGTTCATTACATCAGGGATAAATATAAAGGTCCCAAACACCCATAGACCTTCAGACCCTGCACCGCGTTGGCTCAGTGAAAGCACGCAGAACCCCGCGCCGGAAAACCACGATATTGGTAATGGATACCTATTCGCTATGCGATATCGTTCGTTCTTTATTAGCAGGGGATGAATTTTATATTCAGGTCACAAACATCAGACTTTCAGATCCTGCACTTCGTCAGTGAAAGCACGACGCAGAATCGCCGGCGCAATTCGATATCGGTAACGGATACCTATTCGCTATGTAATATTGATACGTTCTGGATCGACGGGTTCGCGTTAGTCTTGCTTATAACCCTGTAGGTGCCTGTAGTCACGTTACCTGGTCGCGTGTCACTGTTTAGATGTAGTCACTGCCCCCCGCAGGCCCCCGTTTCATAACTGTGACAAGTGTCTCGTGAGTTTGCAAATAATCGTACATTGCTGGTCTATCAAATGACTATTACGCTACATATCCTTACTGGCCCGGAAATCTATACAGAAAAGTGTCAGTCGCCACGATAACTGATTAGAATAGATATGTCGCTGATCATTGTCATCCCACAAAGAACTTTTGAATGCCGCAAAACCGGCCTTCAAGAGGTAACAAAATAGTAGCCGGTAATTTTTTTAGGTGACAGAATGCTACTTAAAAAATCTTCCTACAGCTCGGATAATTTATAGAATATGGTAGTTTGACGCGGTATTTTTCGTCCACCGTTGAACGTCTACGAGGACAGGAATCACCAAAGTCTTACCCAAAGACCGCTCTAAATCTAAACAGTCAATTGACACAAATAATATGTATCCATTAAACGTGTGACAAAACATGATAATCATGACACCCGTTATAAAAAAACTATTATCATCATTTATACTGGGAGCTGGAGGCGTAAGCGTGACCGATTTTTAAGATCGATCGAGTCGAATCGACGATTATTTTACTTTGACATAAATGTAGTAGCGACAAATCATATAGCAACGCCTACGCAATTCGATGGACCTTATATCTTGGCAATAAGAATTACTAATGTCACTTAACAGTCTAATGTCAAAAGGCACCGTTTCTTTAGATAGTATGTATTCTTTAGGCAGCTCATCTAAAGAAGTGACAGCCAATTTATTAGTCATCTTTAGTTCGATAAGTAAATGCAGTCAGGAAGTAAAACGATTGGGCACCTCTATAAATGTGAGGTATGAATAACAATTAATCGCTCAATCTTGAAGAGTTTTATATGGATAGTAGGCATATGCGTGGTAATGTAAACACTGTGTTTGATTGCACTAAGCATACTAAATAAGCTTCGCCTTGATTTATACGACTTTCAGGCCCATTCGAACTCTGATATCAGAATGACATCTATCTCAACGTCATTCGGTTATCGTGCATTTCGCCAGCAGAATATATAATAGTACTTACTACTACAAAGGAAACTTCCTACAAAACCGAAGTTTGACAGCGGTTCAGTGTCGACTCATGCTGTCCCTTTCTAATATATGGCACTATCCCTTTCGGTTACTTAGGGTTATCAAAATTAAAGCCATTATCTTATCTGTGGTCGTGCACGCAAGGGGACATCAAGTTGTGTCAACCCTAATAATTGCTCGGAGCAATGCTGAGCCGAACGAAGCCAAGTTTGCCCGAAGGGAGGAGTTTCGCACCCCGCACCCCTGATTTCGCTCGTTCTTGGCTTGGCTCGGGCGAGACGCACAATAAATAACTAAATAGCATGATTTAAATATCATTCCGTTATTAGTGTACGTTTGAATTGGCCTGTTTGGCTTGCCGTTTGAATATTTATGCAAGTTTCCTAACGATAACACGAATAATATGATAGATTAGACAGTTCTGCATAAGTAGGTTAAGCAAGGTCTAAAGAATAGGACCAATTAAAGACGTTGGGAAACAGTCTGAGCGGAAAATGTCGGTATAAAGGCCAATACTATAAATATTAAGATAACAACTAATGAACTGCGGTATTTGAAATTAAAATAGGCGACTGATGATAATTAAGGATTTAAAACCTGTTCTGTTATTCCTAGACCATTTACGCAAATTTTTACGAAAGATTTGAAACTACTTGACATTTACATAATATTAATTAAGTAGGTACAATGAATTATGGATATTTAAGTAAATATTTAAGCAATACGGAAGACATAAAGACTTATAGCCGATTTTTCGCGGAATTGCTTAGAAGTGAACCTGTGGAAGCCCTGGGAACTGGGAAGCAGTCAGTTTACAAACTACAGGGAAGGATTATGTCCGTAAAACGTAGTCTGTTTGGAGAATGCCTTAATGGCTGCTCTCAATAGCTGGATAGCCGGAAGTTCAGGATCCACTATAAATATGATTAAGTGAGGCAAGTAAGGTAAGTACCGATATGATCGGTAAGCATATCTCTAGATTTGGGCAAGGGCGTCGTAGTACGCCTTGCGAGTCGCTAAACTGCTGATAGACCATCATCCACCATGAAGAAAAACAGGTCTAGCACGCACGAGTGTGACACAAGCTCAGCTTACGTTACTGACAGGTAAGTGGTACGGAATATAAATGTACAGCCTTTGGGTGTTTCATACATTTTGGCTGGTCCATTTTCCATGGGAGGGTGAATTATTTCTTCGCGATTTCGGGGTTGATCTCATAGTAAAAGTTGCTCAGTATAATCCCCAAACCTCCCTGGCACCGGGAATGTAGTTATTTTTTAGCCACCGACGCCACCGTGTATAGCTGTCCATGCCGTGATCGGCAACGGCCACCCTAGACTCCTAGACCCTTATTACGGGCGTGAGCAAACTTACATTTAAAAACTCTATCGCAGGTGGGGAAGTATAGTTGACCAGAATTATTTGTAGTGTGTGTTATTTGTGTGTGTATAATTATGTGTAGTTGTGTAGGAGGGTATCTGATGTTTTGTATCAAGGTTTTCAAGGGCAATCCGACGAGCTCAAAGGTCAAAGCTCTTCACGCTAAAGACTGGATACATAGGCACCAATACTACACTAACCTGCAGACACGGGCACAGCGGCCACCGCTTGCGCAGCGCGTGAGGCATCTTCTTGCGGGGGGGCTCCTCGGGCGCCTCGCCGCACGCCCAGCGCACGAGGCGCGCGCGGGCTGCTTCTGCGGCCTCCAGCCCGCGCGACCAAGACGGCAGGCCCTGGAAAGATGAAATTGAACATTAGATATGTCATCCATAATTACATGGAGATATTTATCATCTATGCGAACCATTATGTAGGACATGTAGGTACTGGTGGAACTAATGTTATTATTAGACCACATATTATTAGCGCAGCCAACAAATGGAGTATACACGGTTTTAAATAATAAAGGACAGAGAAGACCATAAGGTGATTAATTCTTTCATTAGAAATCATTAAAAAAAAACATTTATTCAGGCGAAATAAACCCTATTTGTACAGTTTCTTCTTCTGCTAAACTGCAGGTCAGTTTGTTGGTAGAGGGAACTTCCTTTAAACATAGATGGGTATGGGTAGACTTCACTAATGGCCTAGTTAATTGTTAATTTAAATCTTATTGCTTATGGTGGTAACTTCAATTTAATTTTGTTTAATAGAAACATTTTCATTTGAAATTTAAACATCCTAATTGTGCATGTTTTGAATACTAATCAACTCCTCTAGTATGGCGGGTGTCTACGGGCGACAGTAATCGCTTACCATCAGACGATTCGTCTGTTCATTTAAATTTGCCTCCTTTATCATAAAAAAAATCTATTCCCACGTCAATTTTGTAAACAAGCTTATTCAGCGGAAAATTTGTACGCGAAAATTCGGGAAAATCGTTTTCATAATTTAGTTTATTTCATGACGCAAAACGCAAAAGTTTTTTCCAACTGCACCAGATGTTTAGTATCCTATTCCGTGATTTCCGTGAAGCATAACGATCCGTTTTCTCATTTCTAAAACATTTAGCAAAATCTATCATTTTAATTCCAATGACCTTGCTTACGGCGTTCAATACGAGTAGCAAGAATTGGTAAACAAAAAAGATATCAATCGCAAAATGGTTTCGTTCAATGCCCTTGCCTTTTTGATAGGCGTCAACAAATCCATTAGGTAGCGCTTACCGTAGAAAACAAAAGTTTAATTCGTAAAGAGCTTGGCCTTTAGAGGTGCTTGACCTTTGATAGAACTCTTTGCTAAATTTAATGTTATTAATCTTCGTATAATAAACAGCCAATTGTCAGTTGCTGATCTTATTCAAAGTGACATTAAGAAACCCAACAAAGATTTGAATAGCAGTAGTTTAGGTAACCATCAGGTTAACCACTGCAAGATGATGGAGGAACGATTAGCAAAGTTTTCAGCTATTGTGGATGAGAAATGCAAAATGCACATCGACAGGACATGACCAATCTTCTTATCAGGCTTTTCATCCTGTTACCCTCTGCTGGGGCTCCCCCGGCCCTCAGGCTCGAATCATATGCTTCCACTGATTCCGCTCCGGGCAGCTTGGGTAACCTTCTCCCACCCCATTCACATATCCAGCTCTTGCTCCACAGAACGGCGTCAAGTTTTAGGGTAGGGTTCCATATTTCCATATTTTTTTCGTTTATTTGGGTTTATTTCGTTTATATGCTGATGTTGACATCTGATCATCACTCTTAGAACACAGGACCCGCTTAAATATTCTAGTAAACATAAACATCTTTTACACTGTTACGCAACATATATACCTACACCCCGGTTGCTACCTCAGGCCCCGAATTCTCAGTGTATACGTGCCAAATAACATAAACTACAATATCAACTTGTGTGCCATTGACCTACCGCTTCTTTCCTACGCCTGAAACAAGAGCATATCAATTGAATTATACGCCGCGGATCGCAGTCAAGGACGGAGCTGCGCACGCGATCATTTCTCAAACATAACGGCTTAAAGACGGTCTTCGCATTGAATGCGGTTCCGTACGCCGTTTCGGCGTGAGAGCGACACCGCGCTATGCACGTTTATAGATGCTGTCACACTCACACACCGGAAAGGCGCGCGGATCTGCATTACAGCCGTATTCGAACAATGTCAAATACTAGATATTGAAACGATATGGATCAGATATGTCAGTGTCAAACAACAAAAACAAAAACGTCACTTGTTGTTTCTTCGAACAAAAACGTCACTTTTGACACTTGTTTGACACTGACATATCCGATCCATATCGTTTCAATATCTAGTATTTGACGTATCTCATTGTTCGAATACGGCTGTTAGTGTGATACTGATAACCGAGGCTCCCGTAAACAATGAGAAAACGCAATGTGAGTTTCATGCGGCATTTGATCGATCTATGGAGTTCATATTATTCGTACCTATTAAATTCAATATTTTTATTTCGAATAAAAAATCCATATTATTGTTAGTACAAGGCTCAACAACACTTATAAATTTATGTTAGTGATAAAAAGAACATAAAAGCAAGCAAAAATAATTATTGAACAACTAAAAGCGGCCATTAGGCAATGTATCTAAATTTGAAAGCGAACCGTCTGAATCTGAAGGAGTCACATTTGGCACATTAACGTTGTAAATATTATATTAACGTTAGGGAGAGTGAAAGTGATAGCGATACAGGTGCTAGTGTCAACGTCGTAAGATAATGATCAGTAAATAAGATTACAAATTTACAACCGAAGTTGCGTTGCTTGTGCACGCAAATGTAAAAATACAGACCTGATATCAAGCATCATACTTATAATAAAAATTGGTCTGCCTCTGGCTGGCTCTAAATAAGCGCTGATTATAATTAATTAGTTACCTACATAAAAACCTTTATTTTTTCTTTACGTCATGCCATGAAACGAAAGTCACGTTTTTTAAGGTATATCATTATTATTAATAGCTACTATATAACTAAATATAAGCAGTTCATAAGAGATTATGTGACTGAGGTAAAAAAAGATACCGAGATGAAAAGTAGTAGGTACCTAAGATAGTGCACTTAAGGCTTGTGCACAAATCACGCGAGGTCCGATGGGGGGTGGGGGGTCACGAAAAAATTACGACAGATCACGTTGGGGGAGGGGGTGTATAAGGAGACCTCACGTGTATTTTTCTACAGTGAACGAAACTAAAAAAAATACCTACCACATAAGTAGATACTTTTTCTCGGTTTCGTTAAGCATAAATCTTCACTCCGCACTTCAAAATAGCGAGTCTATTTTACGAAATGTTCCACATAACATTAGGGAGGTTATGTGGGGGAGGGGGGTAGCCAAAAAGCTCACCAAATATCACCAAGGGGGAGGAGGGGGTCAAAAAGTAGCCGAAAACACCTCGCGTGATTTGTGCACAACCCCCTACTCACATCACATCATCCCGTCTAACTGTATTCGGAAGGCAAGAGTGAAATAATATACGTATAGATAAACTTGTAACACAACTGCCGCAAAACGTTTGTCGATCAACTTTCTTCCGCTGACGCAACGGTAATAGATTAGATATTTATGCGTTTATAAGTTATATGAATATTTTTATTGTCAGTAGGGCCATTTGACTTGACAGCTTGTTTATTTATGAGCGAAATGGACCAATTAAAAGTTAGTACCTACTCTACTGTTACTGTAAGAGATATTTTATAGCATAATTTATACAGGGTGATTCAGGAGACGTGAACAGGACTAACACTGCGCATATCGTTAATTATAAGCAACTGTTTCGTATCAGTATTAGTGAGGTTAACGTTAATTTTCTAGTCGTGTTGAAAAACAAAGTTATTATTTTTTTTACGACATGCATGGTCACCCTAAAATTAGAATACTAAACTACCGATATTCTGTGTCAAATTGAATGTCATTACTGTCTCACGGACTGGTTACTTTTGAAAACTCGTATCTCGCGCAAGTTTGACAGTTTATTTTCTTCATAATCAAAATGCCATTACGATTAAAGAGGTTTTATGTTTATTAATTAGGTCCTGTAGGGTGACCATGATTGTTGAGAATTAAATTTGCCCTCACCAAAAAGTTAAAAAATAGGAAAAAGTGTTGTTGTTTCTCCTTAATATGACGGTGATCGATCAATTATCAATTACTGAGTGTGCAGGATTAGTCCTGCTCACGTCTCATGAATCATCCTGTATAATATTAGGTAAAATAACTATTACTTACATAGAATAGTAAATTCTGGAATATTAGAACCCGAACACGCGAACTACCGCAAATTAGCTGTTAGCGACATCTATTAACGTGTATTGTCTGACAAAATCAAAACGAATAATTCTACATGTCTCCAATCTCGCTGTGTCACCCACAAATCAGGCTAGCGGATGCCCGCCGAACCCTGGCACTAATTGGACGCGTAAGCGCGTAACGTTTGGTACAGAGGGATAGGTCAGTTACACACTAGTCTATGCTATTCCCATATGTGTGACGCCGCTCGCCAGGAGATGAGATGTGAGACACATTGACAGTGACTGGTATGATTGTACAGGAGTCATGTGCATATCCGGACTTGAAATATATAGTGAAAATGTATGTATGTATGTATGTATGTCACTTTATTGCACATAAACAGGTTTACATAAAACGGACAAAAACAAAACAAAAATAAAAATGTTATGTACAAAGTCGAACTTATCCCTAAAAGGGATCTCTTCCAGCTATTAACCTTTGAGAAAATGCGAAAGGATCAAACACTAACAGGTGAAAACGTTATTACGTTAGATTACTTATTTACATGTGAGATAGCGAAAACCTGTTGGTTAAATGTTGAAACGAGGGAAGACTTCTGTTTTCGCATTTTCGAATAACACAGTAAAAGTTGGCACAGTCATAATTTACAATATTATCTATTCTCGTATATTAGGTATTCATGGATATTTTATTCCCAAGTGGCTTAATTAAAATGTTAAAAGAGAATTTTTTCACACAAGCATCAATAGGTAGTAGCTAAAGCAATAATTAGACGTAAAATAAATGATATTTAAATGATACAAGAATATTAACAACTTAAGTGCTAAGTTTAAAGCTGGATAACAATTTTATGGACATACCAAATCAATAAGGCGTTTATATTGATTTGGGGAAGTTAATGAAACCCAGCAACAATATACAAATTGTCGATTATAGAGTGTGCGGTAAGAAAAGAGTCGTGGAATGTAAGTGGCCGCCCCAAAAAAAAACACTTTCAATGCATTTGATTTAAAGTAGATCCCGAGATATTCAGCGATGTGACAAACAGACGGACAGTCTCATCGTAAGGGTTCCTTTTTACCTTTTTGGTACGGAGCCCTAAAAACTAGGCTTGTAAATAATAATTCGAGTTCGTTGCAGCACCAACGGGATCATGAGCGCGTTCGCGGACCGATGGGATTCCGCGCTGATGCCTAGATGGACGCAGCTCCATGTATCGCGCTCCGCGTAGGTAGGTTATAAATTTTTAAGTTTTATTTGTTAAATTCTATCTATGTTGCTTTGCACTAACACTAAATTGAAGTATGTACCTATCTTGTTACTAACATAATATGGAACTTGTCCTGAAATAAATATTATTCATAATAAACAGCCAATAACTAGTTTGTAAGTTAAAAGTGACAGCGCGTGCGCTTACGCAAGCGGGTGCCACTCATTAGGAAGCGGTGTGACAGGCTCACAGGAATTCCTCGCACGCTTAACCGAGGCAAAAAACTGGGGCTTGTCGCTGTCGATGCGCGGACAGTTAGACCAGTGACTAAAATTAAGGTAGTAGCAAAATTATTTTTATTTTAAATAGTAAACATGTACGGTTAGGGCCAAATTCTCCCCCTCTCTTCCCAGGAGAGGGAAAAGTAGCGGCGAGCCCCACACACCGTTTATAAACGCATTCCCAATTTCCCACTCCGTCGAAAAAAAAGTGCCCCATGATACGTACCCAAGTTAATTGTATAGAAAAGTGGATACATAATATGTTAGGGAACCGACGTACAATTCTAGCGCACTCATAGGTAAATGGATGGAATAAGGGGAAAAGGATCCAACGCCAAAAAATCTGTCAACAACTTTTTAACTTTCTGAATGCCAAATTTTTGAGGTTCCAGGATTCTTTTGTGATTTATTTCGCTAAACTATGCCCAAACAGCATTGAATAATTGATAGATACCCTTTGATCAATGATATTTAGACATAGTTTACTGGAAGGGATCACAAAATCCTGCACAAATCACTCTGCCTCTCTCATCTTACTCTGTTCGAATTGGTGCAAAGTTAGCTTAGATAATGGACTCTAAACGCCACTTGCCCTATCTCACTAACCCGGGGTTATCCGGTTAAACCTGGAGTTACCATGGTTACCAGTACAATTTGACACTGGGTGAACTGTTTAACCTCTTCACCCCGGGTTAGTGGGATGGCGCAAGTGGCGCTAACAGATACGTCTGATTTTGATTTCGTTATGACGTCACCTCTAGCAAATCTCACTCGCTGCTGAAATAAGGTAATTTATGATGTCACAAGTATAGTTAGGAGAGCAAACTGCAATGTGTTTTCAATAACAATCGATTACTTGTGTTACGACAAACTTAACTGTTCCGATTGCGAAAAGCAATTTAATAATAAGGTATTATGGCAATTAATTTGTTATATGCTCTTGTAAATAGTAATATGTTACAAAATGTGTTTATTTGGGACGTTACATACTTCTATATAACAGTAAAGAAGTAGTTTTTTAAACTGCCACAAAAGTTTTTCGAAAATTAGACTACATCTACAGGTTGACCCAAAAATATAAGGGTTTTTAGAGTAAAGTCAAGACTTTTGTCAGTATTTATAATATTTAAATCCACATTCCTTAAATTAATTCATGCACACCCACCGGATCAATTGAATCCTTTCAACACAGAACAGACCGATGCATTGTTCGCTTGAACTTTTGCCGACATTTTGCCGAAATGTTGCAAGTCCGATCGAGCGGATGATATGTACCGATCTGCGCTGTGATGTTTGAAGGTGCTATGGCAAACGGTATTAGAAACAAGTACATTTTGTATAGATATTTATGAAATGAAGGAGAAATGGAAGACATCGCCGTTTTGTGCGAGATTCGAACTTGCGACTCCAGCTAGGACTTAAACTGAGGCAGCATTTTCTTTTTTTTCTGTAAGAAGGTGGTAACTTCTCAAAACGAGGTAATTTTAAAAATAACAAATAATCTACTATACTAGAAGCATATATTTTCTGCTATAGCAACAGAAAGCAAGATACCTTTGTAAGCGTTGCAGTGGCGTAAGTGATGCTAAATAATGAAGTGCTGGTTTAATAGATATTATTATCAGAACTAGGTACCCCGTTTTCGAAGTACCTAACCCTAATGCACCATATTTCAACTAAGTAATTTTATTAGGTTTGCAAACGGCCCTGCGAGCGTATGACAAACGCGGTGATGATAACATGTTAAATTGATATAACAAACATCACTTTTTAACATAAATAAATAAATTATTTATTTCTGTTTCAAATCCGACACAAAATATATCATCAGCTAACGGTTCCTCATAAAGTGCCTTTCCACACAAAGACCATCGTTTTTACTGTTTAGTCTATCGATTCACCAAAAGTGTATCGAATGCGCACTTTCCTGCGGCCGTGAAACGTCCGTGTCAGTGGGCCGCGATCGCCATGGCCGTCACGTCCATGGGTGCCCGGCTAGGATGCGGTGAAAGCGAATGTCAACAAGGAAAACAATGCGTCATTAGATTTGGGAGAATTTTCTAATACTTCAACTTTACACCTGTAGTACGATGTGTATGCGAGTTATAATATGTAAAAGACATAAAAATGAAGATGTTGAAAATTAAACGGTTATTTTTTAAATGTCAATCATAAACTAAAATAAACCTAAGAATGAGTAAAACTAACTTAACAAATAAAATATTACCCCACCCTGATTGTCTCCCGGATCAAATGTGCCAAAAATACTGGCGGCATTACCCCGCTGAATGTCAATGGATGTCACGTCCATGGGTGCCCGGCTAGGATGCGGTGGAAACTAATGTCAACAAGGAAAACAATGCGTTATTATACTTGGGAGAATTTTATAATAAAAATTTAGCAAATTTCCTCCCTTTAGATCGAAAAAAGTTGTTGTTGAAAGCGCTTAAATAGTTAGGTAAGAATGCCGTTAGATAACTATAAGTAAAAGGATATCGAGCCCATAGGTGCCCGGATAAGATGCGGTGAAAGCGAATGGGAAATCCAGGAAAACTTCGTCATTAGTTTGGGGAAATGAAATTTTCTAATACTAATTCTCACTTTTTTCCTTTAACACTTTTCTTTCTTTTTACATTACAGTCATCTAAAGGTCTAAAAGGATGTCACGTCCATGGGTGCCCGGCTACAAATGCGGTGAAAGCGAACGTGGAGAAGGAAAACAATGCGTCATTAGTTTGGGGACATTTTCTAATACTAAATTATACACTCTAAAAAATGAAGACCAACTAAGAGCAGTTTTCTCTTAGTTGACGTTAAGTTAATTACAACAATAACGATCTTATATAAATCAAAGAAAGCTGATTACTTAAAACAATAAGTGTATCTGTGATTGAACTAATAAAGTAGGTATGTTATTAATCCTAACAATTGTATACTTTGCATCTATTATTAACTCGTTGGCATAATTATGTAACGTAGGTTAATTCAATCCTTAACAAATTAATTAAAACAGATAAATATGTTAATAGTTATGAACATTTTAATAGTTTATTTGATTATTTTGTCTTTGTTGATTTACATAAGATTTGGTAGTTCAATCAACTAAACATACAATATTTAGAACAACGAAGATAAAACATTCAATCCCATTATGATCAAATTATTGTATTAATTACGAAACTAATATTCCATTCTACTAAGAATTATTTGTTAAATCGATTTTCTTAATAATTAAATTAAATAATCGGTTAATCCGATCAATCAAGAGATAAGCGGGGGGAGCGCCTGTACACCCGCTCTCCGCCCCGCCCGCGCCCCTTTCGCGGCGTGTGCCACCGTGCGAGCGAGCAGTCGAGTCTCAGTAGCATGCAGTTGCGTTAAGCTCATTCAATTACTTATTCCTCTGGAAAAACCTGGTGTGTACAAAGTTGAGTGCAGATGTGGTAGTTCGCACATTGGGCAGACCAAACGCACTATTGCCTGCAGAATTAAAGAACACATCGCTGCGGTCAAGAACAATGACGCTCGCAAGTCAGCTATTGCCCAGCGTCTCCTTGAGTCGGGTACAATAATCACTGGATCGAGTTGCATAGTCCCAAGGTCATTTCGACACCACTATATACCAAGATTGGTAAGAGAAGCCATTGAAATTCACAAATATAAAAATTTCAATCGTGAAGATCGGGTTTTAAACTGTCAAATGTGTGGAATCCTGTGATTTGTTTGTCTAAAAATAACCAGTGAAATCCGAATCAAACTCGCGTAGTGACACTGTGAGTGTAGTGTACTTTCAAAATGTTTAAATTAATAAATAACATCTTATTATAATATTTTTTGTTTTATTTATTTACCCCCTTTTCATAAAACTTTACGGGCCTGATTTAGTTTAATTATGTTTTATCCCTTTCTTTGTTGTTATATTTTATTAACTACTTATTCGTTTAAATTTGATAAATTTCCTTTGTGCTAGTTTTTATACGCGCCGTGCTGAATAAATGCTGGTCCTCGTACTCGTATTATACTCAAGGCATTAGTCTTAAATACTACGTAGGTAATACAGATTACAGATATATCAGATTTTTTTGAGGATCGCCCTAGACCGGTATGGCTTCACATTTCACAAGCACGCCTCCTCCCGTGTTTGTAAAGCTAAACCGGTCTAGGCCGATCGCCAAAAAGATCTGAAATGAGTATAATAACGAGGACCATCAGCATTATTCAGCACGGCGCGTATAAAAACTAGAGATCTGAAAGAAATGTATTAGCATGTATTAGTAAATGAGACAAAGTAAGTCATAGTACAATTGAACAAGAATGGTATTGTACTAAACAAGCTTCATAGTTGAAATGATTAAACAATTAAGATTCAAATTGAACAATATCTTAGTTCAGGCTAATAAAATGCATAAGTCGGTGTAATTATGTTCTTAGTTGATCTTATATGGGTCAAATAGTTAATACAGTAATTCTTCATGTTAACATTGATTTATATCTTAGTTGAAATGATTAAACAATAGATTCAAATTGACCAATATCTTAGTTCAGGCTAATAAGGTGCATAACTCGGTGTAATCATGTTCTTAGTTGAACTTATTTGGGTCAAATAGTTAATACAGTAATTCTTCATGTTAACATTGATTTACTTCTTAGTTAAACTAACTTGTTTGTTTTAGTTGTTACAGTTACGTATCATGATTATAATTATCAAGCCCTTAGTTAGTATAATTATTTTTCATGTAAATATTGAACAAGATGTTAATTGGTTCAGTTACATAACAATAGTAATAGCAATCAGAATTACCTTGTTTGATGTGTCTAAGTTCTTGTTAGGCTCGTATGGAATCAAGATGCTTGATTACGACTATCAAGATATTGATTGGGCCAACCAAATTTTTTTTAGAGTGTACTTTTCATCGTACGTTTTCATGATGCGACCTCCTTAGCAGGAATGAAACTTAGTCTCCTAGGCCAGCCCAACTCTAAAGGTCTAAGGATGTCATATCTATGGGTACCCCGGCTAGGATGCGGTGAGACCGAATGTGAAAAAGGAAAACAATGCGTTGCGCAAAGGATTTTCTGATATAAACTAAATATAGGTAAATGTGTAGGTACAGTCGACGGTTTCCACTTTTCCACCATACTCCTTTATAATAAGGCGAAAAATGTAAACATATCTTTGACAGTATTGCAAATATTGTATATTATTTACTTACGTCTCTTAAATGAATCACTCCGATCTTTAAAAGTACTAATGTATGTCTTTGACGTGAGTAAATATGTCTCCCTCCATTAAGCCCATCACAGTGAACCTTTTTAATGAACAAAAGGGTAAATAAATTAAGCAGCAGTCTAGCGGGGTAGTTAAGGACAAACGAATGGTTGACAACACCAATTAACTGCAGTCTTATCTCTGCGAGTAATTCGAAGGGACGTCTGTGCCAATTTAGTGTTTTATCGACTTGAGATCCGCCTTCATTTACACCAATTATAATGCAATTCAATATCATATTATACTGCGTCAAGCAAATCTTGTCAGTAGAAAAAGGCGGCAAATTTGAAAAATCGCGGGCTAGCAACACTGTGTTCGAATAATTCCAAAATCGCTTGTCGTCTGTGTTTTATCTGTGGCCAACTTGTTTGTTGACATTCTGAATCGTTTTTATTTCAAGAGATATTTCTGCTGTGACCTGTGATATTTTCTGATATTTAATAAGATTGTGCATTACCTTAAGCAAAGCTAAGCCTGCAATGTATAATCATACTCGTTCATAGTAAACATTACTAAAATTTTAGGTTATGACAAGTACTGGAAGAACATGGGAAGAACTTGGGAACTTTTAAGATTATGTGCAGTTTTTTTTGTTTTAGGGTTAAAAGGCATAAATAAAATTAAAACGTATGCCTAAATCTATCCAATAAGACCACACATTGTGTCCTGGAAACCGTCCATAGGCCCACATATCTTACTATTTTCAGCGACTGATTCGACTACATAATTTACAAAGGTAAACTTTTAAAACAGTATTAAGAACTTTGATTATATCGCCGTTCTTTCGCAACATTACCTAATCCTTACATATGTTTGTTGCAGGATTAAATCTCGCTCAATATGAGGCGTTCGTAGTAGATAGTTTCTCTTCAGAAGTTCAGTCAGACAATACTTACCTACGGCGGTTTATATACGTGTACAGCGCAACCAAGACGAAAAATAAATTTATAATTTAAAAATGTAACAAAAATATTGAGAGCTTAAATATTGATGGAATAGATTATTCTTGTATAAGTTGTCCTTATGTTAGTCATTAAGAAAGTATATTATTTAGGCTAATTTGTTTCATGCTCTCAGCTACTGCACATATATACCGATGGGAAATCCTAGTTTATACTTGCTGAAACAGGTACAGTCAGCAGCAAAAGTTACTAAGCGGGCCAGGTGTTCAAAATGATCTTGACGCGACTTTATTATTAAGAGAATAAGAGTGTGTCAAGGTAATTTTGAATACCTGACCCGCTTAGTAACTTTTGCTGCTGACTGTACCTATGTATCTTTTTAAAAGAAGTTTTAAGTCGCTTTACATACCTGTTTGTTCAATAAAAGAAAATGTAGTCAGCATTCATATGGAGCACTAGACGCAGTGTAGGTATCATTTTAGAAAAGTATTTTCACATTTCCAAAATGACAAGTCTTGAATAGCCTAATGTACAAGTTAATAAAATTTCCTAACAGTATTTTTTATTTTTATTATATAATATTATAATTGTGTTATATTTCTCAAACATATTTCCTAAACTTTAGCCGGGCAAACACAACTAGCCAGTTAGTCAGATCCAAGAAAATTATACTCATAGCTTTAGCATAAAAAGAGTATGATTCCCTCTGTCTTTAGACAGTCAGTCCTGGGCCAAACTACATAAAGAATCTTTTTTATGCCTGCCACAGAACCCTACAAATTATAAATTGAATAGAAGAACAGTATTTCTTAGACCATGAAATAAATAGGTACCAAGGGTTAAATTAGACAAATTATTGTTAAACTAAAAATATTTAGTTTACCCAAGAAATGTTTATTGTAAGTTAATTAAAGTTATATAGGGAAGATAAAAGGAGTTAACTCCTTATGTTTGGAAACTTAAATTACACATTTTGTAACAAATCTGTTTTATGCTTAAGATGCAATAGATGACTACAGAGTATTATGATGCTTGGTTGAAGTGACCAGGTAACCTTGGTAACTTCATATTTTTTCAATGAATGCCCTGAATTAAAGTGTAGGTAGGTTAAAGTGACCCTTATCTTCTCTTACATTTAAATTAAATAAGCACCCAAATATCATTTGTTTTATTTTTATTATGTATATTGTACAATATATACCAATCAAAATATTACACAGGTAGGTATGTGATATTGATCCAGCAAAGTACACTAATTTACATTAACAAGTAGCATATTATATTGTAAGTATCAAATATTCCACAATTTCCATTTTGCTATGATTAAAATTGAATTCCAACTGAGAAATCTAATAAAATATTAAAATTCAGTAGGACATCTACCTGCGGAAGCAATGATTTTATTCATACATGCTAGTTTAATGGCATCTCTTCTTCTTTGTCGTTCCCTCATGACTGAGGATCGTGACCAATAACTATGTCCCTCCATTTATCGCGAACAAGGGCTATTTGGGCTGCCCTCTGCATGGAACCACATGCTTGTTTTATGGAATCCGACAATCTTGCAGGGGCTCTTCCTCTAGCGCGCTTGCCTTCAACTTGCCCCGGTATGATGTCACGTTCGAGGCTGTGGTGTGGCGACCGCAGTATGTGCCCAAAGAATCTAAGAGCCCTCTCCTGGCAGATTGTTGAGAGTCGTTTGGTGATTTTAAGTTCTC